>NC_084912.1:115000-120000 GCF_949316345.1 Pungitius pungitius | reverse complement strand
GGATTGCAGGTGAGTCCTAGTGGTTGTGGTTAGGATTCCATGTTCATGGATTGCAGGTGAATCAGAGTGGTTAAGGTTAGGGACAGGAACGGCGGCGGCTGTGCAGACGTCCAGTAAAGCCAGGACCAAAACCGGCGAGGCACTGGCTGGTTAGGGGTAAAGGAGGTTGTGACAGTGTTACTGTAAAAACAGCACACTGTCTAATGCACGGTCCATCAAACCAGAATCAGTCCAGCAGTCCCGAACATCCAGACAGACACCTGTTGTCCTCCGTCTCCGGCCTCCAGCTCTTCTCGTTGTTTATTGTTCATAAATTAAATCCAATATTGTCAATAAAGCAGAAGCCATCACCTCCATCAGCAGCCGTGTTGCAGCTTGGCTGGGGTTGCACCTCGCGGTCTCTGGCTCCCTCTGCTGGTCACCTCGCGTCCTCTCTCCCGTAGCAGCCCCGTTTTGATGTTCTTAGTCCATCTTTTCACCTCGTGCCGCGTCTGCATTCGCCTCATGTCGTGCGTGGTTCGCCTCAGTGTCTCTGGACTCACTAGCGGTTCGTGCTAGGATAGCCTCAGTAAGCCTACAGGCCCGCTTAGCATGTTCATTTAACTTTTGCATAACTTAGCTTTTAGCAAAAAAACGGAGAAAAAGTTGTTCTTTGCCGTTTATTTTTCTTGAGTCAGACAAAACATGAGAATCATCTTACTGTACATCCAACGTTTCGACCAGGTTTCGGTCTTCTTCAGGGACAATAAACAGCATTAATCGGCTACATTGTGGAGCGCAGGGCCGGGAGCTGTTGCTCCTCCAGCGGCCAGGAGAAAAAGGACGGAGAAGCAAGATGGCGTCGACCAGTAGCCGGGGATATGACCACTTCCGGGCCTACTTCCGGTATTGTAATGAAATCGGTACTTTACCCTTTAATATTGTCTTCTAACATTGAATCATCTCTCTTGGCGTTATCAATAAAGTGCATTATATTAAAACAATTGCATTCAGTATTGTACACACAGATGAAAAATAACAAAGTCCATGTTTGTGGATTGCAAGTGAGTCCTAGTGGTTATGTTTAGGAGTATATTACCCATTAATTTTGCCTTCAAACCTCAAGTCATCTCTATTGGTGTTATCAATACAGCGCATTATAATAATCATACATTTGTCATACCTTCACCAGAGTTGCAAATATTCTTAGGATCCAAATTGTGCTTCACTGCGAGCTATGTCCTGTATATAATAGTGCATAACATTCTGGGAGTCAACTTTGTCTGTTACATAATTGCATTCAGTATTGTACACACAGATGAAGAATCCTATAAGCAGGAATACATTTCAAAGTTTAATATAGTCCATATTTGTGGATTGCAGGTGAGTCCTAGTGGTTGTGGTTAGGATTCCATGTTCATGGATTGCAGGTGAATCAGAGTGGTTAAGGTTAGGGACAGGAACGGCGGCGGCTGTGCAGACGTCCAGTAAAGCCAGGACCAAAACCGGCGAGGCACTGGCTGGTTAGGGGTAAAGGAGGTTGTGACAGTGTTACTGTAAAAACAGCACACTGTCTAATGCACGGTCCATCAAACCAGAATCAGTCCAGCAGTCCCGAACATCCAGACAGACACCTGTTGTCCTCCGTCTCCGGCCTCCAGCTCTTCTCGTTGTTTATTGTTCATAAATTAAATCCAATATTGTCAATAAAGCAGAAGCCATCACCTCCATCAGCAGCCGTGTTGCAGCTTGGCTGGGGTTGCACCTCGCGGTCTCTGGCTCCCTCTGCTGGTCACCTCGCGTCCTCTCTCCCGTAGCAGCCCCGTTTTGATGTTCTTAGTCCATCTTTTCACCTCGTGCCGCGTCTGCATTCGCCTCATGTCGTGCGTGGTTCGCCTCAGTGTCTCTGGACTCACTAGCGGTTCGTGCTAGGATAGCCTCAGTAAGCCTACAGGCCCGCTTAGCATGTTCATTTAACTTTTGCATAACTTAGCTTTTAGCAAAAAAACGGAGAAAAAGTTGTTCTTTGCCGTTTATTTTTCTTGAGTCAGACAAAACATGAGAATCATCTTACTGTACATCCAACGTTTCGACCAGGTTTCGGTCTTCTTCAGGGACAATAAACAGCATTAATCGGCTACATTGTGGAGCGCAGGGCCGGGAGCTGTTGCTCCTCCAGCGGCCAGGAGAAAAAGGACGGAGAAGCAAGATGGCGTCGACCAGTAGCCGGGGATATGACCACTTCCGGGCCTACTTCCGGTAGGGTTAGGGTTTTCACTCTCAAAATGTACCATTTGTAATGGTCTAGGGCGCTAATGTCCGGGCAATGGTATTGATTCGTTTGCCCGTGTTCAGTGTACGGCAAATGGCATAATGTCCGCTCCGTGTCCCGAACATGGAGCTGGAGCCAATGTACGGCGAATGGCAGAGTGTAATCGCGCCCAGGGATTCACAAACATTCCGTCAATTCCTTTACGTTTGCTTTAAGCTTACAAATGAGCCGTGGGTGAAAATCAGCAAACTGTAAAATTACGCCTCTGCCCCCCCAAAAAGCTCAAAATGTGACCCAATAAGGGTTCGGGTGGTGGGGCAGTGGGCCGTGTGATGCCTGGGCACTTGCTCTGGAGGCCTCTGTTTCTAGAAAGTAAGTTTCATGAAATGGGCGCAGGGTGGCCCCTGGGGTCCGCCTTAAAGCACCCAAAGTCGGAACAATAAGCAAAGACCCAGAGGCCCTCTGGGCTTCTGGCCTTATATTACGATTCTGACTTAGTTTCTGACGGAGCAAAAAATGAAGCCCAGAAAATTCCCCCCATTGTCCGATTTTTTGCCCCATTCTCCGAATGTTACTTTTACTTCTAGTGCCCAGGGTAGTATATAAACTAATACTTTGAAAATATCCACAACTAAACACTTTGATTTAAACCACTAAAACACTTTGAATTTAACCACTAAATAGGAAAATACAACTAAACACTTTGAATTTAACCACTAAACACTTATAATTTAACCACTAAATAGGAAAATGACACTAAACACTTTGAAATAAACCACTAAACACTTAAAATTTAACCACTAAATAGGAAAATGACACTAAACACTTTGAAATAAACCACTAAACACTTATAATTTAACCACTAAATAGGAAAATGACACTAAACACTTTGAAATAAACCACTAAACACTTTGCATTTAACCACTAAATAGGAAAATGACACTAAACACTTTGAAATAAACCACTAAACACTTTGAATTTAACCACTAAATAGGAAAATACAACTAAACACTTTGAAATAAACCACTAAACACTTATAATTTAACCACTAAATAGGAAAATGACACTAAACACTTTGAAATAAACCACTAAACACTTTGAATTTAACCACTAAATAGGAAAATACAACTAAACACTTTGAAATAAACCACTAAACACTTATAATTTAACCACTAAATAGGAAAATGACACTAAACACTTTGAATTTAACCACTAAATAGGAAAATGACACTAAACACTTTGAAATAAACCACTAAACACTTTGCATTTAACCACTAAAGAAATAGAAAAATGCAACTAAACACTTTGTAATGGTATAGGGCGCTAATGTCCGGGCAGTGGTCTGGATTCGTTTGCCCCTGTTCAGTGTACGGCAAATGGCATAATGTCCGCTCCGTGTCCCGGACATGGAGCTGGAGCCAATGTACGGCGAATGGCAGAGCGTCAGCTCTGTGTCCCAGGCCATGGAGCTGGAGCTAATGTACGGCGAATGGCAGAGCGTCAGCTCTGTGTCCCAGGCCATGGAGCTGGAGCTAATGTACGGCAAATGTCAAACACTTTGAAATAAACCACTAAACACTTTGAAATAAACCACTAACACACTTTGAATTTAACAACTAAACACTTTGATTTAAACCACTAAACACTTAGTCTCTGGAGCTTATGCCCCTTATTGTCCGACTTTTGGCCCAGGATCCTCTGGGTCTCTGCCTATATTACGATTTTTACTTAGTCTCTGGAGCCCATGCCCCTTATTGTCCGACTTTTGGCCCAGGATCCTCTGGGTCTCTGCCTATATTACGATTTTTACTTAGTCTCTGGAGCCCATGCCCCTTATTGTCCGACTTTTGGCCCAGGATCCTCTGGGTCTCTGCCTATATTACGATTTTTACTTAGTCTCTGGAGCCCATGCCCCTTATTGTCCGACTTTTGGCCCAGGATCCTCTGGGTCTCTGCCTATATTACGATTTTTACTTAGTCTCTGGAGCCCATGCCCCTTATTGTCCGACTTTTGGCCCAGGATCCTCTGGGTCTCTGCCTATATTACGATTTTTACTTAGTCTCTGGAGCTTATGCCCCTTATTGTCCGACTTTTGGCCTAGGATCCTCTGGGTCTCTGCCTATATTACGATTTTTACTTAGTCTCTGGAGCCCATGCCCCTTATTGTCCGACTTTTGGCCCAGGATCCTCTGGGTCTCTGCCTATATTACGATTTTTACTTAGTCTCTGGAGCTTATGCCCCTTATTGTCCGACTTTTGGCCTAGGATCCTCTGGGTCTCTGCCTATATTACGATTTTTACTTAGTCTCTGGAGCCCATGCCCCTTATTGTCCGACTTTTGGCCCAGGATCCTCTGGGTCTCTGCCTATATTACGATTTGAACTTAGTCTGTGGAGCCCATGCTCCTTATTCTCCGACTTTTGGCCCAGGATCCTCTGGGTCTCTGCCTATATTACGATTTTTACTTAGTCTCTGGAGCTTATGCCCCTTATTGTCCGACTTTTGGCCCAGGATCCTCTGGGTCTCTGCCTATATTACGATTTGAACTTAGTCTCTGGAGCTTATGCTCCTTATTCTCCGACTCTTTGCCCCTTATATTCACTTGCTTTCATCCCTTATTGTCTGAATTTTACTTATTAAACAATTAAACCACTAAAACACTCGTGTGAGATCCGGCATATCTACACCGCATATCGTGAAGCTCCTCGCCTGAGCTCCCTCTCACCATGCCCAGTGAAGGACCACCCA
>NC_084912.1:75000-105000 GCF_949316345.1 Pungitius pungitius | reverse complement strand
AGCCGAGGCTAGGAAAAGCCAGCCGGGGGCTATTATAGCCAAAATGGCTAATGCTAAAATGCTAAGCTAAGTTAGGCTAGGCTAATGCTAACGCTAAGGAAGTAGAACATTCCCTGTGCCACATACACCGCAAGACCCCAGGGAGATGTTATCCTAAGTAAGTTTGACATTAACAAGTACTCACCAGTGGGAGATCAAGTAGATGTCCTGTTTTGAATGCAAAAACCCATTGGAAGTCACTAATGGAACTAACACCTTCAGTCATGGTGCAGACTTGTTTTCGCGAGAATTCTGGGTAATGCAGTTCAAAAGCCGTATTAGAAGGAGGCAATTGCCATCACTGGAGGCATGTGGTGATTTTCAAGCATCAGAAGAGGATTTTAATGTAGTTTTAAAGCCAAAAGAAGATAAAACGATCTTTTAGTGAGGATTCTGGGTAAATGGAATCCTAGATGGCAGTAAAAAGTGGAAATGAGACTGTAAATAAGAGTTTAAAAGTGGGAATAAAAGTTAAAAAATAAGGCTAAAAACAAAGGGAAAATTCAAGGAGTCGAGATGATAGATGGATTACCATTAACGTTAAATAAAAGGAAAAGGGGTGAAGGTGGAGCGGTCAGGTCAGCAGTATGGGGAGGGGGGATGTGTCTACATCAGGTCCCTCCCCCGCTTGTCTAAGCATCACTGCGTCCCTTCCCGGCCCCCCACTGAAGAGAGGAGGGGACGGGAGGGAGGGGGTGGCAAGTGAGCCAGGAGGGAAGAGAAAAATAGAAGAGGAGTGGTCAGGTCAGCAGTATGGGGAGGGGGGATGTGTCTACATCAGGTCCCTCCCCCGCTTGTCTAAGCATCACTGCGTCCCTTCCCAGACCCCTCCCCTGGGGGGCAGAGGAGGGGGTGGGAGGGAGGGGGTGGCAAGTGAGCCAGAAGAGAAGAGAAAAAGAGAAGAGGAGTGGTCAGGTCAGCAGTATGGGGAGGGGGGATGTGTCTACATCAGGTCCCTCCCCCGCTTGTCTAAGCATCACTGCGTCCCTTCCCAGACCCCTCCCCTGGGGGGCAGAGGAGGGGGTGGGAGGGAGGGGGTGGCAAGTGAGCCAGAAGAGAAGAGAAAAAGAGAAGAGGAGTGGTCAGGTCAGCAGTATGGGGAGGGGGGATGTGTCTACATCAGGTCCCTCCCCCGCTTGTCTAAGCATCACTGCGTCCCTTCCCAGACCCCTCCCCTGGGGGGCAGAGGAGGGGGTGGGAGGGAGGGGGGGCGAGTGAGCCCAAAGGTCAGAGGTAAGCGGGAGAAGTAAGTTCAAAGTAAGAGCCAGTTAATCTATTTTTCTGGTTTTAGTATTATAATGAGAATCCATCTTTAAGTAGTCTTCGTCGTTCAAAGATCCGAGTGTAGAGGTCCAAAGAGATATGTTCAAGGTGTCACACAAGAGTGAAATGACAGTTCAAAGGGCCAATGTGCCGTTGGAAACATGTGATGGTCGTGAATCTTCTTGGAAACATGAGCTAGGCTAAGAGGTAAGGGCCAGGTCAAAGGCCAATTGGGTTCCAATGCACATCGACTCACATGCTGAACGCGTTAGCATAACCCATGTTCGCCCATGTGCACCGAAGGGAAGTGTTAGTCCGAAGCACAGGCAGGTTAGGTGGTAGGAATGTCACATGAATCTCCCCACGTCGCCCAACGGCTTCGCAGTTTATATGGAGACCCACGGCAAGGCACGGGCTACACGCATATCATTCCAGAGAATCCCTGGACCCGCTGACCAATGACCCGGTAGTAAGAATGAGTGAGCAAATCCTGGAGCTGAGGGACTGATACCTTGTAGACAGGTCGTGTACAGGAAAGCTTGCGGCGGACAGGACCGATTCATTGCCCGTGTATACCGAGGTGAAGAGAGTGACATTTTTGTGGGGGAAAGGGGACAGAGTTAGAGGTGAGGAGGGGACCCAACGTGGGGTAGCCCCCCAATGAAAGTCTTAAGAGAACAAGAGCTAGAAGGCGGGATGGGGGCGCACAAACTACAACGGATTATGTCTCACAGCCCATCCCCAGTTAAAAACAGGACCAAGAGTAGGTGTAAAAGGAGGGGGGGTGGGGGGTAAGAGAGTAGGGGGAGCAGTCGAGGGCGGGACAAAGTCCACTTATAGACCGGAGTCTGCCAGTCGGTTAACAAGAGGCCTAAAAATTTAGGGTTAAATAAGGAGGGAGAGTTAACAGGGAGGATGGGGGCGCACAAACTACAACGGATTATGTCTCACAGCCCATCCCCATTAAAAGTAGACCCAGAGACAGGATTACATAAAGCTGGTGGACAAAACCCCAGGGTGAAGAAGAGCGTTAAGTAGCGAGGGCGGGAAATTAGGTTGGTGTAGGGGAGAGCGAGGTACATCCCTCCCCCACCCGGAAGGAAGGGGGGAAGGTTTGGAGCGGGATGTATGGCAAGCGAGCCAGTTGACGGGGAAGGGGAGGAGGGGGACGCCAAGAGTGCTAACTCCCCAGAGGTTTGGCAACTGCCGTTCAGAACTCAAGCCAAGAATGTCCATTGAGTAAAGCTGGACCCCCACAAGGGTTGAGATTGGACTGCGGCTGAGTGGGAGCGCTACGTTGGGGTGAGGATAGAATGCATTTGCCCTATCGCCAGGTGTGCAGTCCCAATGTCCATTAGAGTTGGCGAGTGCCCTTGAATGAAGCTGGAGATCCGGTGAGGTCCAGGTGGGGGCATAGGCCCAGGGAGGGTTAAGTTTAAGCCCAGGGAGGGTTAAGTTTAGGCGTAGGGCCCCAAATGGTTAAGTTTAGGTTAAGGGTCATGGATGGGGCTAGCAAGCAACAATGTAAAAACTATTATTAGTAGTTGTCAAACTGCCACAGACCTACAATAAAGCGCCGAATGTTGAACAAGCATCAAAGTACTCACATCTGTAGTTACAAAAGTGCCATAGTCCCAGAGTCCGCATAGGTCCGTGATAACAACGCGTCGTGAGAGTAAGGGGCCCGAAGTCAAGCCGTAGTGCGACGTAAAGGCGTTACAAATCATCGGAGGATTGTAGTTATTAGAGGTAAGTACCGTCTAAATGTGCTTAATTGAGCCTTAGTTTGAATCCTATTAAACAAATTTCGGCGACACATCATCAGTAGTGGTCCACAGGATCATCGAGCGTTTCGGCCAGTTAACACTATACACTCTCACCTGAGGTGGCCCGTCGGGGGTGATCACTCCCCCAACGTGTGTCAAGTTGCGATCAAATCCAGCTAAAGTAAGAAAATCCTAGATTGACAGGTCCTAGTTTAGTAATAAGCGCGGGCGTTAGCACATTAGTTGCAGCCAAGTTGGAGCTGATGTTGAGTTTTTAGCAAACGCAAATCCTAGCTAGTCAAAGGGAACTCCTAGCGTGACCAAAGGAGCTAGAGCCTGTGTCGGAGATAATATGAAGGCTAGTTTGTGGCCCAAAAAGCCTAGAGGGTGCGTAGGAGTTCCCAAGATCAGAGTTAGCAAGGTCTAAGTTGAGCGTGAAGTCACATGAGTCAGGTAGCCATTGTCCGTTTTCCAGTAACCAAGCATAGCATAGCATCATAAACCAAACACTGCAAGGGCATAGCATCATAAACCAAACACTGCAAGATCGTAGCAAGGCATGTCACATTTCACAGCCAGACATCACAGTTCAGATTGAGCTAGCGTGAAAGCTACTTGGTCAAAAGATCGTAAGTAGGGCTGAAACTGTCCTTAGAGCATGTTTGGGTGAATTCTGAGTAAAATTAAGCAATGTTAGCAAAATATGCTAATTTTAGCTAAAAATGCTAAGCTAGGCTAAATAGTCTAAACGGCCAGCCGAGGCTAGGAAAAGCTGACCGGGAGCTATTTTGGCTAAATAGGCTAATGCTAATTATGCTAAGCTAAGTTAGGCCATGCTAGATAGGCTAGTCGGCTTAGCCGAGGCTAGGAAAAGCCAGCCGGGGGCTATTATAGCCAAAATGGCTAATGCTAAAATGCTAAGCTAAGTTAGGCTAGGCTAATGCTAACGCTAAGGAAGTAGAACATTCCCTGTGCCACATACACCGCAAGACCCCAGGGAGATGTTATCCTAAGTAAGTTTGACATTAACAAGTACTCACCAGTGGGAGATCAAGTAGATGTCCTGTTTTGAATGCAAAAACCCATTGGAAGTCACTAATGGAACTAACACCTTCAGTCATGGTGCAGACTTGTTTTCGCGAGAATTCTGGGTAATGCAGTTCAAAAGCCGTATTAGAAGGAGGCAATTGCCATCACTGGAGGCATGTGGTGATTTTCAAGCATCAGAAGAGGATTTTAATGTAGTTTTAAAGCCAAAAGAAGATAAAACGATCTTTTAGTGAGGATTCTGGGTAAATGGAATCCTAGATGGCAGTAAAAAGTGGAAATGAGACTGTAAATAAGAGTTTAAAAGTGGGAATAAAAGTTAAAAAATAAGGCTAAAAACAAAGGGAAAATTCAAGGAGTCGAGATGATAGATGGATTACCATTAACGTTAAATAAAAGGAAAAGGGGTGAAGGTGGAGCGGTCAGGTCAGCAGTATGGGGAGGGGGGATGTGTCTACATCAGGTCCCTCCCCCGCTTGTCTAAGCATCACTGCGTCCCTTCCCGGCCCCCCACTGAAGAGAGGAGGGGACGGGAGGGAGGGGGTGGCAAGTGAGCCAGGAGGGAAGAGAAAAATAGAAGAGGAGTGGTCAGGTCAGCAGTATGGGGAGGGGGGATGTGTCTACATCAGGTCCCTCCCCCGCTTGTCTAAGCATCACTGCGTCCCTTCCCAGACCCCTCCCCTGGGGGGCAGAGGAGGGGGTGGGAGGGAGGGGGTGGCAAGTGAGCCAGAAGAGAAGAGAAAAAGAGAAGAGGAGTGGTCAGGTCAGCAGTATGGGGAGGGGGGATGTGTCTACATCAGGTCCCTCCCCCGCTTGTCTAAGCATCACTGCGTCCCTTCCCAGACCCCTCCCCTGGGGGGCAGAGGAGGGGGTGGGAGGGAGGGGGTGGCAAGTGAGCCAGAAGAGAAGAGAAAAAGAGAAGAGGAGTGGTCAGGTCAGCAGTATGGGGAGGGGGGATGTGTCTACATCAGGTCCCTCCCCCGCTTGTCTAAGCATCACTGCGTCCCTTCCCAGACCCCTCCCCTGGGGGGCAGAGGAGGGGGTGGGAGGGAGGGGGGGCGAGTGAGCCCAAAGGTCAGAGGTAAGCGGGAGAAGTAAGTTCAAAGTAAGAGCCAGTTAATCTATTTTTCTGGTTTTAGTATTATAATGAGAATCCATCTTTAAGTAGTCTTCGTCGTTCAAAGATCCGAGTGTAGAGGTCCAAAGAGATATGTTCAAGGTGTCACACAAGAGTGAAATGACAGTTCAAAGGGCCAATGTGCCGTTGGAAACATGTGATGGTCGTGAATCTTCTTGGAAACATGAGCTAGGCTAAGAGGTAAGGGCCAGGTCAAAGGCCAATTGGGTTCCAATGCACATCGACTCACATGCTGAACGCGTTAGCATAACCCATGTTCGCCCATGTGCACCGAAGGGAAGTGTTAGTCCGAAGCACAGGCAGGTTAGGTGGTAGGAATGTCACATGAATCTCCCCACGTCGCCCAACGGCTTCGCAGTTTATATGGAGACCCACGGCAAGGCACGGGCTACACGCATATCATTCCAGAGAATCCCTGGACCCGCTGACCAATGACCCGGTAGTAAGAATGAGTGAGCAAATCCTGGAGCTGAGGGACTGATACCTTGTAGACAGGTCGTGTACAGGAAAGCTTGCGGCGGACAGGACCGATTCATTGCCCGTGTATACCGAGGTGAAGAGAGTGACATTTTTGTGGGGGAAAGGGGACAGAGTTAGAGGTGAGGAGGGGACCCAACGTGGGGTAGCCCCCCAATGAAAGTCTTAAGAGAACAAGAGCTAGAAGGCGGGATGGGGGCGCACAAACTACAACGGATTATGTCTCACAGCCCATCCCCAGTTAAAAACAGGACCAAGAGTAGGTGTAAAAGGAGGGGGGGTGGGGGGTAAGAGAGTAGGGGGAGCAGTCGAGGGCGGGACAAAGTCCACTTATAGACCGGAGTCTGCCAGTCGGTTAACAAGAGGCCTAAAAATTTAGGGTTAAATAAGGAGGGAGAGTTAACAGGGAGGATGGGGGCGCACAAACTACAACGGATTATGTCTCACAGCCCATCCCCATTAAAAGTAGACCCAGAGACAGGATTACATAAAGCTGGTGGACAAAACCCCAGGGTGAAGAAGAGCGTTAAGTAGCGAGGGCGGGAAATTAGGTTGGTGTAGGGGAGAGCGAGGTACATCCCTCCCCCACCCGGAAGGAAGGGGGGAAGGTTTGGAGCGGGATGTATGGCAAGCGAGCCAGTTGACGGGGAAGGGGAGGAGGGGGACGCCAAGAGTGCTAACTCCCCAGAGGTTTGGCAACTGCCGTTCAGAACTCAAGCCAAGAATGTCCATTGAGTAAAGCTGGACCCCCACAAGGGTTGAGATTGGACTGCGGCTGAGTGGGAGCGCTACGTTGGGGTGAGGATAGAATGCATTTGCCCTATCGCCAGGTGTGCAGTCCCAATGTCCATTAGAGTTGGCGAGTGCCCTTGAATGAAGCTGGAGATCCGGTGAGGTCCAGGTGGGGGCATAGGCCCAGGGAGGGTTAAGTTTAAGCCCAGGGAGGGTTAAGTTTAGGCGTAGGGCCCCAAATGGTTAAGTTTAGGTTAAGGGTCATGGATGGGGCTAGCAAGCAACAATGTAAAAACTATTATTAGTAGTTGTCAAACTGCCACAGACCTACAATAAAGCGCCGAATGTTGAACAAGCATCAAAGTACTCACATCTGTAGTTACAAAAGTGCCATAGTCCCAGAGTCCGCATAGGTCCGTGATAACAACGCGTCGTGAGAGTAAGGGGCCCGAAGTCAAGCCGTAGTGCGACGTAAAGGCGTTACAAATCATCGGAGGATTGTAGTTATTAGAGGTAAGTACCGTCTAAATGTGCTTAATTGAGCCTTAGTTTGAATCCTATTAAACAAATTTCGGCGACACATCATCAGTAGTGGTCCACAGGATCATCGAGCGTTTCGGCCAGTTAACACTATACACTCTCACCTGAGGTGGCCCGTCGGGGGTGATCACTCCCCCAACGTGTGTCAAGTTGCGATCAAATCCAGCTAAAGTAAGAAAATCCTAGATTGACAGGTCCTAGTTTAGTAATAAGCGCGGGCGTTAGCACATTAGTTGCAGCCAAGTTGGAGCTGATGTTGAGTTTTTAGCAAACGCAAATCCTAGCTAGTCAAAGGGAACTCCTAGCGTGACCAAAGGAGCTAGAGCCTGTGTCGGAGATAATATGAAGGCTAGTTTGTGGCCCAAAAAGCCTAGAGGGTGCGTAGGAGTTCCCAAGATCAGAGTTAGCAAGGTCTAAGTTGAGCGTGAAGTCACATGAGTCAGGTAGCCATTGTCCGTTTTCCAGTAACCAAGCATAGCATAGCATCATAAACCAAACACTGCAAGGGCATAGCATCATAAACCAAACACTGCAAGATCGTAGCAAGGCATGTCACATTTCACAGCCAGACATCACAGTTCAGATTGAGCTAGCGTGAAAGCTACTTGGTCAAAAGATCGTAAGTAGGGCTGAAACTGTCCTTAGAGCATGTTTGGGTGAATTCTGAGTAAAATTAAGCAATGTTAGCAAAATATGCTAATTTTAGCTAAAAATGCTAAGCTAGGCTAAATAGTCTAAACGGCCAGCCGAGGCTAGGAAAAGCTGACCGGGAGCTATTTTGGCTAAATAGGCTAATGCTAATTATGCTAAGCTAAGTTAGGCCATGCTAGATAGGCTAGTCGGCTTAGCCGAGGCTAGGAAAAGCCAGCCGGGGGCTATTATAGCCAAAATGGCTAATGCTAAAATGCTAAGCTAAGTTAGGCTAGGCTAATGCTAACGCTAAGGAAGTAGAACATTCCCTGTGCCACATACACCGCAAGACCCCAGGGAGATGTTATCCTAAGTAAGTTTGACATTAACAAGTACTCACCAGTGGGAGATCAAGTAGATGTCCTGTTTTGAATGCAAAAACCCATTGGAAGTCACTAATGGAACTAACACCTTCAGTCATGGTGCAGACTTGTTTTCGCGAGAATTCTGGGTAATGCAGTTCAAAAGCCGTATTAGAAGGAGGCAATTGCCATCACTGGAGGCATGTGGTGATTTTCAAGCATCAGAAGAGGATTTTAATGTAGTTTTAAAGCCAAAAGAAGATAAAACGATCTTTTAGTGAGGATTCTGGGTAAATGGAATCCTAGATGGCAGTAAAAAGTGGAAATGAGACTGTAAATAAGAGTTTAAAAGTGGGAATAAAAGTTAAAAAATAAGGCTAAAAACAAAGGGAAAATTCAAGGAGTCGAGATGATAGATGGATTACCATTAACGTTAAATAAAAGGAAAAGGGGTGAAGGTGGAGCGGTCAGGTCAGCAGTATGGGGAGGGGGGATGTGTCTACATCAGGTCCCTCCCCCGCTTGTCTAAGCATCACTGCGTCCCTTCCCGGCCCCCCACTGAAGAGAGGAGGGGACGGGAGGGAGGGGGTGGCAAGTGAGCCAGGAGGGAAGAGAAAAATAGAAGAGGAGTGGTCAGGTCAGCAGTATGGGGAGGGGGGATGTGTCTACATCAGGTCCCTCCCCCGCTTGTCTAAGCATCACTGCGTCCCTTCCCAGACCCCTCCCCTGGGGGGCAGAGGAGGGGGTGGGAGGGAGGGGGTGGCAAGTGAGCCAGAAGAGAAGAGAAAAAGAGAAGAGGAGTGGTCAGGTCAGCAGTATGGGGAGGGGGGATGTGTCTACATCAGGTCCCTCCCCCGCTTGTCTAAGCATCACTGCGTCCCTTCCCAGACCCCTCCCCTGGGGGGCAGAGGAGGGGGTGGGAGGGAGGGGGGGCGAGTGAGCCCAAAGGTCAGAGGTAAGCGGGAGAAGTAAGTTCAAAGTAAGAGCCAGTTAATCTATTTTTCTGGTTTTAGTATTATAATGAGAATCCATCTTTAAGTAGTCTTCGTCGTTCAAAGATCCGAGTGTAGAGGTCCAAAGAGATATGTTCAAGGTGTCACACAAGAGTGAAATGACAGTTCAAAGGGCCAATGTGCCGTTGGAAACATGTGATGGTCGTGAATCTTCTTGGAAACATGAGCTAGGCTAAGAGGTAAGGGCCAGGTCAAAGGCCAATTGGGTTCCAATGCACATCGACTCACATGCTGAACGCGTTAGCATAACCCATGTTCGCCCATGTGCACCGAAGGGAAGTGTTAGTCCGAAGCACAGGCAGGTTAGGTGGTAGGAATGTCACATGAATCTCCCCACGTCGCCCAACGGCTTCGCAGTTTATATGGAGACCCACGGCAAGGCACGGGCTACACGCATATCATTCCAGAGAATCCCTGGACCCGCTGACCAATGACCCGGTAGTAAGAATGAGTGAGCAAATCCTGGAGCTGAGGGACTGATACCTTGTAGACAGGTCGTGTACAGGAAAGCTTGCGGCGGACAGGACCGATTCATTGCCCGTGTATACCGAGGTGAAGAGAGTGACATTTTTGTGGGGGAAAGGGGACAGAGTTAGAGGTGAGGAGGGGACCCAACGTGGGGTAGCCCCCCAATGAAAGTCTTAAGAGAACAAGAGCTAGAAGGCGGGATGGGGGCGCACAAACTACAACGGATTATGTCTCACAGCCCATCCCCAGTTAAAAACAGGACCAAGAGTAGGTGTAAAAGGAGGGGGGGTGGGGGGTAAGAGAGTAGGGGGAGCAGTCGAGGGCGGGACAAAGTCCACTTATAGACCGGAGTCTGCCAGTCGGTTAACAAGAGGCCTAAAAATTTAGGGTTAAATAAGGAGGGAGAGTTAACAGGGAGGATGGGGGCGCACAAACTACAACGGATTATGTCTCACAGCCCATCCCCATTAAAAGTAGACCCAGAGACAGGATTACATAAAGCTGGTGGACAAAACCCCAGGGTGAAGAAGAGCGTTAAGTAGCGAGGGCGGGAAATTAGGTTGGTGTAGGGGAGAGCGAGGTACATCCCTCCCCCACCCGGAAGGAAGGGGGGAAGGTTTGGAGCGGGATGTATGGCAAGCGAGCCAGTTGACGGGGAAGGGGAGGAGGGGGACGCCAAGAGTGCTAACTCCCCAGAGGTTTGGCAACTGCCGTTCAGAACTCAAGCCAAGAATGTCCATTGAGTAAAGCTGGACCCCCACAAGGGTTGAGATTGGACTGCGGCTGAGTGGGAGCGCTACGTTGGGGTGAGGATAGAATGCATTTGCCCTATCGCCAGGTGTGCAGTCCCAATGTCCATTAGAGTTGGCGAGTGCCCTTGAATGAAGCTGGAGATCCGGTGAGGTCCAGGTGGGGGCATAGGCCCAGGGAGGGTTAAGTTTAAGCCCAGGGAGGGTTAAGTTTAGGCGTAGGGCCCCAAATGGTTAAGTTTAGGTTAAGGGTCATGGATGGGGCTAGCAAGCAACAATGTAAAAACTATTATTAGTAGTTGTCAAACTGCCACAGACCTACAATAAAGCGCCGAATGTTGAACAAGCATCAAAGTACTCACATCTGTAGTTACAAAAGTGCCATAGTCCCAGAGTCCGCATAGGTCCGTGATAACAACGCGTCGTGAGAGTAAGGGGCCCGAAGTCAAGCCGTAGTGCGACGTAAAGGCGTTACAAATCATCGGAGGATTGTAGTTATTAGAGGTAAGTACCGTCTAAATGTGCTTAATTGAGCCTTAGTTTGAATCCTATTAAACAAATTTCGGCGACACATCATCAGTAGTGGTCCACAGGATCATCGAGCGTTTCGGCCAGTTAACACTATACACTCTCACCTGAGGTGGCCCGTCGGGGGTGATCACTCCCCCAACGTGTGTCAAGTTGCGATCAAATCCAGCTAAAGTAAGAAAATCCTAGATTGACAGGTCCTAGTTTAGTAATAAGCGCGGGCGTTAGCACATTAGTTGCAGCCAAGTTGGAGCTGATGTTGAGTTTTTAGCAAACGCAAATCCTAGCTAGTCAAAGGGAACTCCTAGCGTGACCAAAGGAGCTAGAGCCTGTGTCGGAGATAATATGAAGGCTAGTTTGTGGCCCAAAAAGCCTAGAGGGTGCGTAGGAGTTCCCAAGATCAGAGTTAGCAAGGTCTAAGTTGAGCGTGAAGTCACATGAGTCAGGTAGCCATTGTCCGTTTTCCAGTAACCAAGCATAGCATAGCATCATAAACCAAACACTGCAAGGGCATAGCATCATAAACCAAACACTGCAAGATCGTAGCAAGGCATGTCACATTTCACAGCCAGACATCACAGTTCAGATTGAGCTAGCGTGAAAGCTACTTGGTCAAAAGATCGTAAGTAGGGCTGAAACTGTCCTTAGAGCATGTTTGGGTGAATTCTGAGTAAAATTAAGCAATGTTAGCAAAATATGCTAATTTTAGCTAAAAATGCTAAGCTAGGCTAAATAGTCTAAACGGCCAGCCGAGGCTAGGAAAAGCTGACCGGGAGCTATTTTGGCTAAATAGGCTAATGCTAATTATGCTAAGCTAAGTTAGGCCATGCTAGATAGGCTAGTCGGCTTAGCCGAGGCTAGGAAAAGCCAGCCGGGGGCTATTATAGCCAAAATGGCTAATGCTAAAATGCTAAGCTAAGTTAGGCTAGGCTAATGCTAACGCTAAGGAAGTAGAACATTCCCTGTGCCACATACACCGCAAGACCCCAGGGAGATGTTATCCTAAGTAAGTTTGACATTAACAAGTACTCACCAGTGGGAGATCAAGTAGATGTCCTGTTTTGAATGCAAAAACCCATTGGAAGTCACTAATGGAACTAACACCTTCAGTCATGGTGCAGACTTGTTTTCGCGAGAATTCTGGGTAATGCAGTTCAAAAGCCGTATTAGAAGGAGGCAATTGCCATCACTGGAGGCATGTGGTGATTTTCAAGCATCAGAAGAGGATTTTAATGTAGTTTTAAAGCCAAAAGAAGATAAAACGATCTTTTAGTGAGGATTCTGGGTAAATGGAATCCTAGATGGCAGTAAAAAGTGGAAATGAGACTGTAAATAAGAGTTTAAAAGTGGGAATAAAAGTTAAAAAATAAGGCTAAAAACAAAGGGAAAATTCAAGGAGTCGAGATGATAGATGGATTACCATTAACGTTAAATAAAAGGAAAAGGGGTGAAGGTGGAGCGGTCAGGTCAGCAGTATGGGGAGGGGGGATGTGTCTACATCAGGTCCCTCCCCCGCTTGTCTAAGCATCACTGCGTCCCTTCCCGGCCCCCCACTGAAGAGAGGAGGGGACGGGAGGGAGGGGGTGGCAAGTGAGCCAGGAGGGAAGAGAAAAATAGAAGAGGAGTGGTCAGGTCAGCAGTATGGGGAGGGGGGATGTGTCTACATCAGGTCCCTCCCCCGCTTGTCTAAGCATCACTGCGTCCCTTCCCAGACCCCTCCCCTGGGGGGCAGAGGAGGGGGTGGGAGGGAGGGGGTGGCAAGTGAGCCAGAAGAGAAGAGAAAAAGAGAAGAGGAGTGGTCAGGTCAGCAGTATGGGGAGGGGGGATGTGTCTACATCAGGTCCCTCCCCCGCTTGTCTAAGCATCACTGCGTCCCTTCCCAGACCCCTCCCCTGGGGGGCAGAGGAGGGGGTGGGAGGGAGGGGGTGGCAAGTGAGCCAGAAGAGAAGAGAAAAAGAGAAGAGGAGTGGTCAGGTCAGCAGTATGGGGAGGGGGGATGTGTCTACATCAGGTCCCTCCCCCGCTTGTCTAAGCATCACTGCGTCCCTTCCCAGACCCCTCCCCTGGGGGGCAGAGGAGGGGGTGGGAGGGAGGGGGGGCGAGTGAGCCCAAAGGTCAGAGGTAAGCGGGAGAAGTAAGTTCAAAGTAAGAGCCAGTTAATCTATTTTTCTGGTTTTAGTATTATAATGAGAATCCATCTTTAAGTAGTCTTCGTCGTTCAAAGATCCGAGTGTAGAGGTCCAAAGAGATATGTTCAAGGTGTCACACAAGAGTGAAATGACAGTTCAAAGGGCCAATGTGCCGTTGGAAACATGTGATGGTCGTGAATCTTCTTGGAAACATGAGCTAGGCTAAGAGGTAAGGGCCAGGTCAAAGGCCAATTGGGTTCCAATGCACATCGACTCACATGCTGAACGCGTTAGCATAACCCATGTTCGCCCATGTGCACCGAAGGGAAGTGTTAGTCCGAAGCACAGGCAGGTTAGGTGGTAGGAATGTCACATGAATCTCCCCACGTCGCCCAACGGCTTCGCAGTTTATATGGAGACCCACGGCAAGGCACGGGCTACACGCATATCATTCCAGAGAATCCCTGGACCCGCTGACCAATGACCCGGTAGTAAGAATGAGTGAGCAAATCCTGGAGCTGAGGGACTGATACCTTGTAGACAGGTCGTGTACAGGAAAGCTTGCGGCGGACAGGACCGATTCATTGCCCGTGTATACCGAGGTGAAGAGAGTGACATTTTTGTGGGGGAAAGGGGACAGAGTTAGAGGTGAGGAGGGGACCCAACGTGGGGTAGCCCCCCAATGAAAGTCTTAAGAGAACAAGAGCTAGAAGGCGGGATGGGGGCGCACAAACTACAACGGATTATGTCTCACAGCCCATCCCCAGTTAAAAACAGGACCAAGAGTAGGTGTAAAAGGAGGGGGGGTGGGGGGTAAGAGAGTAGGGGGAGCAGTCGAGGGCGGGACAAAGTCCACTTATAGACCGGAGTCTGCCAGTCGGTTAACAAGAGGCCTAAAAATTTAGGGTTAAATAAGGAGGGAGAGTTAACAGGGAGGATGGGGGCGCACAAACTACAACGGATTATGTCTCACAGCCCATCCCCATTAAAAGTAGACCCAGAGACAGGATTACATAAAGCTGGTGGACAAAACCCCAGGGTGAAGAAGAGCGTTAAGTAGCGAGGGCGGGAAATTAGGTTGGTGTAGGGGAGAGCGAGGTACATCCCTCCCCCACCCGGAAGGAAGGGGGGAAGGTTTGGAGCGGGATGTATGGCAAGCGAGCCAGTTGACGGGGAAGGGGAGGAGGGGGACGCCAAGAGTGCTAACTCCCCAGAGGTTTGGCAACTGCCGTTCAGAACTCAAGCCAAGAATGTCCATTGAGTAAAGCTGGACCCCCACAAGGGTTGAGATTGGACTGCGGCTGAGTGGGAGCGCTACGTTGGGGTGAGGATAGAATGCATTTGCCCTATCGCCAGGTGTGCAGTCCCAATGTCCATTAGAGTTGGCGAGTGCCCTTGAATGAAGCTGGAGATCCGGTGAGGTCCAGGTGGGGGCATAGGCCCAGGGAGGGTTAAGTTTAAGCCCAGGGAGGGTTAAGTTTAGGCGTAGGGCCCCAAATGGTTAAGTTTAGGTTAAGGGTCATGGATGGGGCTAGCAAGCAACAATGTAAAAACTATTATTAGTAGTTGTCAAACTGCCACAGACCTACAATAAAGCGCCGAATGTTGAACAAGCATCAAAGTACTCACATCTGTAGTTACAAAAGTGCCATAGTCCCAGAGTCCGCATAGGTCCGTGATAACAACGCGTCGTGAGAGTAAGGGGCCCGAAGTCAAGCCGTAGTGCGACGTAAAGGCGTTACAAATCATCGGAGGATTGTAGTTATTAGAGGTAAGTACCGTCTAAATGTGCTTAATTGAGCCTTAGTTTGAATCCTATTAAACAAATTTCGGCGACACATCATCAGTAGTGGTCCACAGGATCATCGAGCGTTTCGGCCAGTTAACACTATACACTCTCACCTGAGGTGGCCCGTCGGGGGTGATCACTCCCCCAACGTGTGTCAAGTTGCGATCAAATCCAGCTAAAGTAAGAAAATCCTAGATTGACAGGTCCTAGTTTAGTAATAAGCGCGGGCGTTAGCACATTAGTTGCAGCCAAGTTGGAGCTGATGTTGAGTTTTTAGCAAACGCAAATCCTAGCTAGTCAAAGGGAACTCCTAGCGTGACCAAAGGAGCTAGAGCCTGTGTCGGAGATAATATGAAGGCTAGTTTGTGGCCCAAAAAGCCTAGAGGGTGCGTAGGAGTTCCCAAGATCAGAGTTAGCAAGGTCTAAGTTGAGCGTGAAGTCACATGAGTCAGGTAGCCATTGTCCGTTTTCCAGTAACCAAGCATAGCATAGCATCATAAACCAAACACTGCAAGGGCATAGCATCATAAACCAAACACTGCAAGATCGTAGCAAGGCATGTCACATTTCACAGCCAGACATCACAGTTCAGATTGAGCTAGCGTGAAAGCTACTTGGTCAAAAGATCGTAAGTAGGGCTGAAACTGTCCTTAGAGCATGTTTGGGTGAATTCTGAGTAAAATTAAGCAATGTTAGCAAAATATGCTAATTTTAGCTAAAAATGCTAAGCTAGGCTAAATAGTCTAAACGGCCAGCCGAGGCTAGGAAAAGCTGACCGGGAGCTATTTTGGCTAAATAGGCTAATGCTAATTATGCTAAGCTAAGTTAGGCCATGCTAGATAGGCTAGTCGGCTTAGCCGAGGCTAGGAAAAGCCAGCCGGGGGCTATTATAGCCAAAATGGCTAATGCTAAAATGCTAAGCTAAGTTAGGCTAGGCTAATGCTAACGCTAAGGAAGTAGAACATTCCCTGTGCCACATACACCGCAAGACCCCAGGGAGATGTTATCCTAAGTAAGTTTGACATTAACAAGTACTCACCAGTGGGAGATCAAGTAGATGTCCTGTTTTGAATGCAAAAACCCATTGGAAGTCACTAATGGAACTAACACCTTCAGTCATGGTGCAGACTTGTTTTCGCGAGAATTCTGGGTAATGCAGTTCAAAAGCCGTATTAGAAGGAGGCAATTGCCATCACTGGAGGCATGTGGTGATTTTCAAGCATCAGAAGAGGATTTTAATGTAGTTTTAAAGCCAAAAGAAGATAAAACGATCTTTTAGTGAGGATTCTGGGTAAATGGAATCCTAGATGGCAGTAAAAAGTGGAAATGAGACTGTAAATAAGAGTTTAAAAGTGGGAATAAAAGTTAAAAAATAAGGCTAAAAACAAAGGGAAAATTCAAGGAGTCGAGATGATAGATGGATTACCATTAACGTTAAATAAAAGGAAAAGGGGTGAAGGTGGAGCGGTCAGGTCAGCAGTATGGGGAGGGGGGATGTGTCTACATCAGGTCCCTCCCCCGCTTGTCTAAGCATCACTGCGTCCCTTCCCGGCCCCCCACTGAAGAGAGGAGGGGACGGGAGGGAGGGGGTGGCAAGTGAGCCAGGAGGGAAGAGAAAAATAGAAGAGGAGTGGTCAGGTCAGCAGTATGGGGAGGGGGGATGTGTCTACATCAGGTCCCTCCCCCGCTTGTCTAAGCATCACTGCGTCCCTTCCCAGACCCCTCCCCTGGGGGGCAGAGGAGGGGGTGGGAGGGAGGGGGTGGCAAGTGAGCCAGAAGAGAAGAGAAAAAGAGAAGAGGAGTGGTCAGGTCAGCAGTATGGGGAGGGGGGATGTGTCTACATCAGGTCCCTCCCCCGCTTGTCTAAGCATCACTGCGTCCCTTCCCAGACCCCTCCCCTGGGGGGCAGAGGAGGGGGTGGGAGGGAGGGGGTGGCAAGTGAGCCAGAAGAGAAGAGAAAAAGAGAAGAGGAGTGGTCAGGTCAGCAGTATGGGGAGGGGGGATGTGTCTACATCAGGTCCCTCCCCCGCTTGTCTAAGCATCACTGCGTCCCTTCCCAGACCCCTCCCCTGGGGGGCAGAGGAGGGGGTGGGAGGGAGGGGGGGCGAGTGAGCCCAAAGGTCAGAGGTAAGCGGGAGAAGTAAGTTCAAAGTAAGAGCCAGTTAATCTATTTTTCTGGTTTTAGTATTATAATGAGAATCCATCTTTAAGTAGTCTTCGTCGTTCAAAGATCCGAGTGTAGAGGTCCAAAGAGATATGTTCAAGGTGTCACACAAGAGTGAAATGACAGTTCAAAGGGCCAATGTGCCGTTGGAAACATGTGATGGTCGTGAATCTTCTTGGAAACATGAGCTAGGCTAAGAGGTAAGGGCCAGGTCAAAGGCCAATTGGGTTCCAATGCACATCGACTCACATGCTGAACGCGTTAGCATAACCCATGTTCGCCCATGTGCACCGAAGGGAAGTGTTAGTCCGAAGCACAGGCAGGTTAGGTGGTAGGAATGTCACATGAATCTCCCCACGTCGCCCAACGGCTTCGCAGTTTATATGGAGACCCACGGCAAGGCACGGGCTACACGCATATCATTCCAGAGAATCCCTGGACCCGCTGACCAATGACCCGGTAGTAAGAATGAGTGAGCAAATCCTGGAGCTGAGGGACTGATACCTTGTAGACAGGTCGTGTACAGGAAAGCTTGCGGCGGACAGGACCGATTCATTGCCCGTGTATACCGAGGTGAAGAGAGTGACATTTTTGTGGGGGAAAGGGGACAGAGTTAGAGGTGAGGAGGGGACCCAACGTGGGGTAGCCCCCCAATGAAAGTCTTAAGAGAACAAGAGCTAGAAGGCGGGATGGGGGCGCACAAACTACAACGGATTATGTCTCACAGCCCATCCCCAGTTAAAAACAGGACCAAGAGTAGGTGTAAAAGGAGGGGGGGTGGGGGGTAAGAGAGTAGGGGGAGCAGTCGAGGGCGGGACAAAGTCCACTTATAGACCGGAGTCTGCCAGTCGGTTAACAAGAGGCCTAAAAATTTAGGGTTAAATAAGGAGGGAGAGTTAACAGGGAGGATGGGGGCGCACAAACTACAACGGATTATGTCTCACAGCCCATCCCCATTAAAAGTAGACCCAGAGACAGGATTACATAAAGCTGGTGGACAAAACCCCAGGGTGAAGAAGAGCGTTAAGTAGCGAGGGCGGGAAATTAGGTTGGTGTAGGGGAGAGCGAGGTACATCCCTCCCCCACCCGGAAGGAAGGGGGGAAGGTTTGGAGCGGGATGTATGGCAAGCGAGCCAGTTGACGGGGAAGGGGAGGAGGGGGACGCCAAGAGTGCTAACTCCCCAGAGGTTTGGCAACTGCCGTTCAGAACTCAAGCCAAGAATGTCCATTGAGTAAAGCTGGACCCCCACAAGGGTTGAGATTGGACTGCGGCTGAGTGGGAGCGCTACGTTGGGGTGAGGATAGAATGCATTTGCCCTATCGCCAGGTGTGCAGTCCCAATGTCCATTAGAGTTGGCGAGTGCCCTTGAATGAAGCTGGAGATCCGGTGAGGTCCAGGTGGGGGCATAGGCCCAGGGAGGGTTAAGTTTAAGCCCAGGGAGGGTTAAGTTTAGGCGTAGGGCCCCAAATGGTTAAGTTTAGGTTAAGGGTCATGGATGGGGCTAGCAAGCAACAATGTAAAAACTATTATTAGTAGTTGTCAAACTGCCACAGACCTACAATAAAGCGCCGAATGTTGAACAAGCATCAAAGTACTCACATCTGTAGTTACAAAAGTGCCATAGTCCCAGAGTCCGCATAGGTCCGTGATAACAACGCGTCGTGAGAGTAAGGGGCCCGAAGTCAAGCCGTAGTGCGACGTAAAGGCGTTACAAATCATCGGAGGATTGTAGTTATTAGAGGTAAGTACCGTCTAAATGTGCTTAATTGAGCCTTAGTTTGAATCCTATTAAACAAATTTCGGCGACACATCATCAGTAGTGGTCCACAGGATCATCGAGCGTTTCGGCCAGTTAACACTATACACTCTCACCTGAGGTGGCCCGTCGGGGGTGATCACTCCCCCAACGTGTGTCAAGTTGCGATCAAATCCAGCTAAAGTAAGAAAATCCTAGATTGACAGGTCCTAGTTTAGTAATAAGCGCGGGCGTTAGCACATTAGTTGCAGCCAAGTTGGAGCTGATGTTGAGTTTTTAGCAAACGCAAATCCTAGCTAGTCAAAGGGAACTCCTAGCGTGACCAAAGGAGCTAGAGCCTGTGTCGGAGATAATATGAAGGCTAGTTTGTGGCCCAAAAAGCCTAGAGGGTGCGTAGGAGTTCCCAAGATCAGAGTTAGCAAGGTCTAAGTTGAGCGTGAAGTCACATGAGTCAGGTAGCCATTGTCCGTTTTCCAGTAACCAAGCATAGCATAGCATCATAAACCAAACACTGCAAGGGCATAGCATCATAAACCAAACACTGCAAGATCGTAGCAAGGCATGTCACATTTCACAGCCAGACATCACAGTTCAGATTGAGCTAGCGTGAAAGCTACTTGGTCAAAAGATCGTAAGTAGGGCTGAAACTGTCCTTAGAGCATGTTTGGGTGAATTCTGAGTAAAATTAAGCAATGTTAGCAAAATATGCTAATTTTAGCTAAAAATGCTAAGCTAGGCTAAATAGTCTAAACGGCCAGCCGAGGCTAGGAAAAGCTGACCGGGAGCTATTTTGGCTAAATAGGCTAATGCTAATTATGCTAAGCTAAGTTAGGCCATGCTAGATAGGCTAGTCGGCTTAGCCGAGGCTAGGAAAAGCCAGCCGGGGGCTATTATAGCCAAAATGGCTAATGCTAAAATGCTAAGCTAAGTTAGGCTAGGCTAATGCTAACGCTAAGGAAGTAGAACATTCCCTGTGCCACATACACCGCAAGACCCCAGGGAGATGTTATCCTAAGTAAGTTTGACATTAACAAGTACTCACCAGTGGGAGATCAAGTAGATGTCCTGTTTTGAATGCAAAAACCCATTGGAAGTCACTAATGGAACTAACACCTTCAGTCATGGTGCAGACTTGTTTTCGCGAGAATTCTGGGTAATGCAGTTCAAAAGCCGTATTAGAAGGAGGCAATTGCCATCACTGGAGGCATGTGGTGATTTTCAAGCATCAGAAGAGGATTTTAATGTAGTTTTAAAGCCAAAAGAAGATAAAACGATCTTTTAGTGAGGATTCTGGGTAAATGGAATCCTAGATGGCAGTAAAAAGTGGAAATGAGACTGTAAATAAGAGTTTAAAAGTGGGAATAAAAGTTAAAAAATAAGGCTAAAAACAAAGGGAAAATTCAAGGAGTCGAGATGATAGATGGATTACCATTAACGTTAAATAAAAGGAAAAGGGGTGAAGGTGGAGCGGTCAGGTCAGCAGTATGGGGAGGGGGGATGTGTCTACATCAGGTCCCTCCCCCGCTTGTCTAAGCATCACTGCGTCCCTTCCCGGCCCCCCACTGAAGAGAGGAGGGGACGGGAGGGAGGGGGTGGCAAGTGAGCCAGGAGGGAAGAGAAAAATAGAAGAGGAGTGGTCAGGTCAGCAGTATGGGGAGGGGGGATGTGTCTACATCAGGTCCCTCCCCCGCTTGTCTAAGCATCACTGCGTCCCTTCCCAGACCCCTCCCCTGGGGGGCAGAGGAGGGGGTGGGAGGGAGGGGGTGGCAAGTGAGCCAGAAGAGAAGAGAAAAAGAGAAGAGGAGTGGTCAGGTCAGCAGTATGGGGAGGGGGGATGTGTCTACATCAGGTCCCTCCCCCGCTTGTCTAAGCATCACTGCGTCCCTTCCCAGACCCCTCCCCTGGGGGGCAGAGGAGGGGGTGGGAGGGAGGGGGTGGCAAGTGAGCCAGAAGAGAAGAGAAAAAGAGAAGAGGAGTGGTCAGGTCAGCAGTATGGGGAGGGGGGATGTGTCTACATCAGGTCCCTCCCCCGCTTGTCTAAGCATCACTGCGTCCCTTCCCAGACCCCTCCCCTGGGGGGCAGAGGAGGGGGTGGGAGGGAGGGGGGGCGAGTGAGCCCAAAGGTCAGAGGTAAGCGGGAGAAGTAAGTTCAAAGTAAGAGCCAGTTAATCTATTTTTCTGGTTTTAGTATTATAATGAGAATCCATCTTTAAGTAGTCTTCGTCGTTCAAAGATCCGAGTGTAGAGGTCCAAAGAGATATGTTCAAGGTGTCACACAAGAGTGAAATGACAGTTCAAAGGGCCAATGTGC
Source organism: Pungitius pungitius (assembly GCF_949316345.1). Lineage (NCBI taxonomy): Eukaryota > Metazoa > Chordata > Actinopteri > Perciformes > Gasterosteidae > Pungitius > Pungitius pungitius. The sequence goes on along the minus strand of NC_084912.1, from coordinate 84,098 downwards.
CGTTGGAAACATGTGATGGTCGTGAATCTTCTTGGAAACATGAGCTAGGCTAAGAGGTAAGGGCCAGGTCAAAGGCCAATTGGGTTCCAATGCACATCGACTCACATGCTGAACGCGTTAGCATAACCCATGTTCGCCCATGTGCACCGAAGGGAAGTGTTAGTCCGAAGCACAGGCAGGTTAGGTGGTAGGAATGTCACATGAATCTCCCCACGTCGCCCAACGGCTTCGCAGTTTATATGGAGACCCACGGCAAGGCACGGGCTACACGCATATCATTCCAGAGAATCCCTGGACCCGCTGACCAATGACCCGGTAGTAAGAATGAGTGAGCAAATCCTGGAGCTGAGGGACTGATACCTTGTAGACAGGTCGTGTACAGGAAAGCTTGCGGCGGACAGGACCGATTCATTGCCCGTGTATACCGAGGTGAAGAGAGTGACATTTTTGTGGGGGAAAGGGGACAGAGTTAGAGGTGAGGAGGGGACCCAACGTGGGGTAGCCCCCCAATGAAAGTCTTAAGAGAACAAGAGCTAGAAGGCGGGATGGGGGCGCACAAACTACAACGGATTATGTCTCACAGCCCATCCCCAGTTAAAAACAGGACCAAGAGTAGGTGTAAAAGGAGGGGGGGTGGGGGGTAAGAGAGTAGGGGGAGCAGTCGAGGGCGGGACAAAGTCCACTTATAGACCGGAGTCTGCCAGTCGGTTAACAAGAGGCCTAAAAATTTAGGGTTAAATAAGGAGGGAGAGTTAACAGGGAGGATGGGGGCGCACAAACTACAACGGATTATGTCTCACAGCCCATCCCCATTAAAAGTAGACCCAGAGACAGGATTACATAAAGCTGGTGGACAAAACCCCAGGGTGAAGAAGAGCGTTAAGTAGCGAGGGCGGGAAATTAGGTTGGTGTAGGGGAGAGCGAGGTACATCCCTCCCCCACCCGGAAGGAAGGGGGGAAGGTTTGGAGCGGGATGTATGGCAAGCGAGCCAGTTGACGGGGAAGGGGAGGAGGGGGACGCCAAGAGTGCTAACTCCCCAGAGGTTTGGCAACTGCCGTTCAGAACTCAAGCCAAGAATGTCCATTGAGTAAAGCTGGACCCCCACAAGGGTTGAGATTGGACTGCGGCTGAGTGGGAGCGCTACGTTGGGGTGAGGATAGAATGCATTTGCCCTATCGCCAGGTGTGCAGTCCCAATGTCCATTAGAGTTGGCGAGTGCCCTTGAATGAAGCTGGAGATCCGGTGAGGTCCAGGTGGGGGCATAGGCCCAGGGAGGGTTAAGTTTAAGCCCAGGGAGGGTTAAGTTTAGGCGTAGGGCCCCAAATGGTTAAGTTTAGGTTAAGGGTCATGGATGGGGCTAGCAAGCAACAATGTAAAAACTATTATTAGTAGTTGTCAAACTGCCACAGACCTACAATAAAGCGCCGAATGTTGAACAAGCATCAAAGTACTCACATCTGTAGTTACAAAAGTGCCATAGTCCCAGAGTCCGCATAGGTCCGTGATAACAACGCGTCGTGAGAGTAAGGGGCCCGAAGTCAAGCCGTAGTGCGACGTAAAGGCGTTACAAATCATCGGAGGATTGTAGTTATTAGAGGTAAGTACCGTCTAAATGTGCTTAATTGAGCCTTAGTTTGAATCCTATTAAACAAATTTCGGCGACACATCATCAGTAGTGGTCCACAGGATCATCGAGCGTTTCGGCCAGTTAACACTATACACTCTCACCTGAGGTGGCCCGTCGGGGGTGATCACTCCCCCAACGTGTGTCAAGTTGCGATCAAATCCAGCTAAAGTAAGAAAATCCTAGATTGACAGGTCCTAGTTTAGTAATAAGCGCGGGCGTTAGCACATTAGTTGCAGCCAAGTTGGAGCTGATGTTGAGTTTTTAGCAAACGCAAATCCTAGCTAGTCAAAGGGAACTCCTAGCGTGACCAAAGGAGCTAGAGCCTGTGTCGGAGATAATATGAAGGCTAGTTTGTGGCCCAAAAAGCCTAGAGGGTGCGTAGGAGTTCCCAAGATCAGAGTTAGCAAGGTCTAAGTTGAGCGTGAAGTCACATGAGTCAGGTAGCCATTGTCCGTTTTCCAGTAACCAAGCATAGCATAGCATCATAAACCAAACACTGCAAGGGCATAGCATCATAAACCAAACACTGCAAGATCGTAGCAAGGCATGTCACATTTCACAGCCAGACATCACAGTTCAGATTGAGCTAGCGTGAAAGCTACTTGGTCAAAAGATCGTAAGTAGGGCTGAAACTGTCCTTAGAGCATGTTTGGGTGAATTCTGAGTAAAATTAAGCAATGTTAGCAAAATATGCTAATTTTAGCTAAAAATGCTAAGCTAGGCTAAATAGTCTAAACGGCCAGCCGAGGCTAGGAAAAGCTGACCGGGAGCTATTTTGGCTAAATAGGCTAATGCTAATTATGCTAAGCTAAGTTAGGCCATGCTAGATAGGCTAGTCGGCTTAGCCGAGGCTAGGAAAAGCCAGCCGGGGGCTATTATAGCCAAAATGGCTAATGCTAAAATGCTAAGCTAAGTTAGGCTAGGCTAATGCTAACGCTAAGGAAGTAGAACATTCCCTGTGCCACATACACCGCAAGACCCCAGGGAGATGTTATCCTAAGTAAGTTTGACATTAACAAGTACTCACCAGTGGGAGATCAAGTAGATGTCCTGTTTTGAATGCAAAAACCCATTGGAAGTCACTAATGGAACTAACACCTTCAGTCATGGTGCAGACTTGTTTTCGCGAGAATTCTGGGTAATGCAGTTCAAAAGCCGTATTAGAAGGAGGCAATTGCCATCACTGGAGGCATGTGGTGATTTTCAAGCATCAGAAGAGGATTTTAATGTAGTTTTAAAGCCAAAAGAAGATAAAACGATCTTTTAGTGAGGATTCTGGGTAAATGGAATCCTAGATGGCAGTAAAAAGTGGAAATGAGACTGTAAATAAGAGTTTAAAAGTGGGAATAAAAGTTAAAAAATAAGGCTAAAAACAAAGGGAAAATTCAAGGAGTCGAGATGATAGATGGATTACCATTAACGTTAAATAAAAGGAAAAGGGGTGAAGGTGGAGCGGTCAGGTCAGCAGTATGGGGAGGGGGGATGTGTCTACATCAGGTCCCTCCCCCGCTTGTCTAAGCATCACTGCGTCCCTTCCCGGCCCCCCACTGAAGAGAGGAGGGGACGGGAGGGAGGGGGTGGCAAGTGAGCCAGGAGGGAAGAGAAAAATAGAAGAGGAGTGGTCAGGTCAGCAGTATGGGGAGGGGGGATGTGTCTACATCAGGTCCCTCCCCCGCTTGTCTAAGCATCACTGCGTCCCTTCCCAGACCCCTCCCCTGGGGGGCAGAGGAGGGGGTGGGAGGGAGGGGGTGGCAAGTGAGCCAGAAGAGAAGAGAAAAAGAGAAGAGGAGTGGTCAGGTCAGCAGTATGGGGAGGGGGGATGTGTCTACATCAGGTCCCTCCCCCGCTTGTCTAAGCATCACTGCGTCCCTTCCCAGACCCCTCCCCTGGGGGGCAGAGGAGGGGGTGGGAGGGAGGGGGTGGCAAGTGAGCCAGAAGAGAAGAGAAAAAGAGAAGAGGAGTGGTCAGGTCAGCAGTATGGGGAGGGGGGATGTGTCTACATCAGGTCCCTCCCCCGCTTGTCTAAGCATCACTGCGTCCCTTCCCAGACCCCTCCCCTGGGGGGCAGAGGAGGGGGTGGGAGGGAGGGGGGGCGAGTGAGCCCAAAGGTCAGAGGTAAGCGGGAGAAGTAAGTTCAAAGTAAGAGCCAGTTAATCTATTTTTCTGGTTTTAGTATTATAATGAGAATCCATCTTTAAGTAGTCTTCGTCGTTCAAAGATCCGAGTGTAGAGGTCCAAAGAGATATGTTCAAGGTGTCACACAAGAGTGAAATGACAGTTCAAAGGGCCAATGTGCCGTTGGAAACATGTGATGGTCGTGAATCTTCTTGGAAACATGAGCTAGGCTAAGAGGTAAGGGCCAGGTCAAAGGCCAATTGGGTTCCAATGCACATCGACTCACATGCTGAACGCGTTAGCATAACCCATGTTCGCCCATGTGCACCGAAGGGAAGTGTTAGTCCGAAGCACAGGCAGGTTAGGTGGTAGGAATGTCACATGAATCTCCCCACGTCGCCCAACGGCTTCGCAGTTTATATGGAGACCCACGGCAAGGCACGGGCTACACGCATATCATTCCAGAGAATCCCTGGACCCGCTGACCAATGACCCGGTAGTAAGAATGAGTGAGCAAATCCTGGAGCTGAGGGACTGATACCTTGTAGACAGGTCGTGTACAGGAAAGCTTGCGGCGGACAGGACCGATTCATTGCCCGTGTATACCGAGGTGAAGAGAGTGACATTTTTGTGGGGGAAAGGGGACAGAGTTAGAGGTGAGGAGGGGACCCAACGTGGGGTAGCCCCCCAATGAAAGTCTTAAGAGAACAAGAGCTAGAAGGCGGGATGGGGGCGCACAAACTACAACGGATTATGTCTCACAGCCCATCCCCAGTTAAAAACAGGACCAAGAGTAGGTGTAAAAGGAGGGGGGGTGGGGGGTAAGAGAGTAGGGGGAGCAGTCGAGGGCGGGACAAAGTCCACTTATAGACCGGAGTCTGCCAGTCGGTTAACAAGAGGCCTAAAAATTTAGGGTTAAATAAGGAGGGAGAGTTAACAGGGAGGATGGGGGCGCACAAACTACAACGGATTATGTCTCACAGCCCATCCCCATTAAAAGTAGACCCAGAGACAGGATTACATAAAGCTGGTGGACAAAACCCCAGGGTGAAGAAGAGCGTTAAGTAGCGAGGGCGGGAAATTAGGTTGGTGTAGGGGAGAGCGAGGTACATCCCTCCCCCACCCGGAAGGAAGGGGGGAAGGTTTGGAGCGGGATGTATGGCAAGCGAGCCAGTTGACGGGGAAGGGGAGGAGGGGGACGCCAAGAGTGCTAACTCCCCAGAGGTTTGGCAACTGCCGTTCAGAACTCAAGCCAAGAATGTCCATTGAGTAAAGCTGGACCCCCACAAGGGTTGAGATTGGACTGCGGCTGAGTGGGAGCGCTACGTTGGGGTGAGGATAGAATGCATTTGCCCTATCGCCAGGTGTGCAGTCCCAATGTCCATTAGAGTTGGCGAGTGCCCTTGAATGAAGCTGGAGATCCGGTGAGGTCCAGGTGGGGGCATAGGCCCAGGGAGGGTTAAGTTTAAGCCCAGGGAGGGTTAAGTTTAGGCGTAGGGCCCCAAATGGTTAAGTTTAGGTTAAGGGTCATGGATGGGGCTAGCAAGCAACAATGTAAAAACTATTATTAGTAGTTGTCAAACTGCCACAGACCTACAATAAAGCGCCGAATGTTGAACAAGCATCAAAGTACTCACATCTGTAGTTACAAAAGTGCCATAGTCCCAGAGTCCGCATAGGTCCGTGATAACAACGCGTCGTGAGAGTAAGGGGCCCGAAGTCAAGCCGTAGTGCGACGTAAAGGCGTTACAAATCATCGGAGGATTGTAGTTATTAGAGGTAAGTACCGTCTAAATGTGCTTAATTGAGCCTTAGTTTGAATCCTATTAAACAAATTTCGGCGACACATCATCAGTAGTGGTCCACAGGATCATCGAGCGTTTCGGCCAGTTAACACTATACACTCTCACCTGAGGTGGCCCGTCGGGGGTGATCACTCCCCCAACGTGTGTCAAGTTGCGATCAAATCCAGCTAAAGTAAGAAAATCCTAGATTGACAGGTCCTAGTTTAGTAATAAGCGCGGGCGTTAGCACATTAGTTGCAGCCAAGTTGGAGCTGATGTTGAGTTTTTAGCAAACGCAAATCCTAGCTAGTCAAAGGGAACTCCTAGCGTGACCAAAGGAGCTAGAGCCTGTGTCGGAGATAATATGAAGGCTAGTTTGTGGCCCAAAAAGCCTAGAGGGTGCGTAGGAGTTCCCAAGATCAGAGTTAGCAAGGTCTAAGTTGAGCGTGAAGTCACATGAGTCAGGTAGCCATTGTCCGTTTTCCAGTAACCAAGCATAGCATAGCATCATAAACCAAACACTGCAAGGGCATAGCATCATAAACCAAACACTGCAAGATCGTAGCAAGGCATGTCACATTTCACAGCCAGACATCACAGTTCAGATTGAGCTAGCGTGAAAGCTACTTGGTCAAAAGATCGTAAGTAGGGCTGAAACTGTCCTTAGAGCATGTTTGGGTGAATTCTGAGTAAAATTAAGCAATGTTAGCAAAATATGCTAATTTTAGCTAAAAATGCTAAGCTAGGCTAAATAGTCTAAACGGCCAGCCGAGGCTAGGAAAAGCTGACCGGGAGCTATTTTGGCTAAATAGGCTAATGCTAATTATGCTAAGCTAAGTTAGGCCATGCTAGATAGGCTAGTCGGCTTAGCCGAGGCTAGGAAAAGCCAGCCGGGGGCTATTATAGCCAAAATGGCTAATGCTAAAATGCTAAGCTAAGTTAGGCTAGGCTAATGCTAACGCTAAGGAAGTAGAACATTCCCTGTGCCACATACACCGCAAGACCCCAGGGAGATGTTATCCTAAGTAAGTTTGACATTAACAAGTACTCACCAGTGGGAGATCAAGTAGATGTCCTGTTTTGAATGCAAAAACCCATTGGAAGTCACTAATGGAACTAACACCTTCAGTCATGGTGCAGACTTGTTTTCGCGAGAATTCTGGGTAATGCAGTTCAAAAGCCGTATTAGAAGGAGGCAATTGCCATCACTGGAGGCATGTGGTGATTTTCAAGCATCAGAAGAGGATTTTAATGTAGTTTTAAAGCCAAAAGAAGATAAAACGATCTTTTAGTGAGGATTCTGGGTAAATGGAATCCTAGATGGCAGTAAAAAGTGGAAATGAGACTGTAAATAAGAGTTTAAAAGTGGGAATAAAAGTTAAAAAATAAGGCTAAAAACAAAGGGAAAATTCAAGGAGTCGAGATGATAGATGGATTACCATTAACGTTAAATAAAAGGAAAAGGGGTGAAGGTGGAGCGGTCAGGTCAGCAGTATGGGGAGGGGGGATGTGTCTACATCAGGTCCCTCCCCCGCTTGTCTAAGCATCACTGCGTCCCTTCCCGGCCCCCCACTGAAGAGAGGAGGGGACGGGAGGGAGGGGGTGGCAAGTGAGCCAGGAGGGAAGAGAAAAATAGAAGAGGAGTGGTCAGGTCAGCAGTATGGGGAGGGGGGATGTGTCTACATCAGGTCCCTCCCCCGCTTGTCTAAGCATCACTGCGTCCCTTCCCAGACCCCTCCCCTGGGGGGCAGAGGAGGGGGTGGGAGGGAGGGGGTGGCAAGTGAGCCAGAAGAGAAGAGAAAAAGAGAAGAGGAGTGGTCAGGTCAGCAGTATGGGGAGGGGGGATGTGTCTACATCAGGTCCCTCCCCCGCTTGTCTAAGCATCACTGCGTCCCTTCCCAGACCCCTCCCCTGGGGGGCAGAGGAGGGGGTGGGAGGGAGGGGGTGGCAAGTGAGCCAGAAGAGAAGAGAAAAAGAGAAGAGGAGTGGTCAGGTCAGCAGTATGGGGAGGGGGGATGTGTCTACATCAGGTCCCTCCCCCGCTTGTCTAAGCATCACTGCGTCCCTTCCCAGACCCCTCCCCTGGGGGGCAGAGGAGGGGGTGGGAGGGAGGGGGGGCGAGTGAGCCCAAAGGTCAGAGGTAAGCGGGAGAAGTAAGTTCAAAGTAAGAGCCAGTTAATCTATTTTTCTGGTTTTAGTATTATAATGAGAATCCATCTTTAAGTAGTCTTCGTCGTTCAAAGATCCGAGTGTAGAGGTCCAAAGAGATATGTTCAAGGTGTCACACAAGAGTGAAATGACAGTTCAAAGGGCCAATGTGCCGTTGGAAACATGTGATGGTCGTGAATCTTCTTGGAAACATGAGCTAGGCTAAGAGGTAAGGGCCAGGTCAAAGGCCAATTGGGTTCCAATGCACATCGACTCACATGCTGAACGCGTTAGCATAACCCATGTTCGCCCATGTGCACCGAAGGGAAGTGTTAGTCCGAAGCACAGGCAGGTTAGGTGGTAGGAATGTCACATGAATCTCCCCACGTCGCCCAACGGCTTCGCAGTTTATATGGAGACCCACGGCAAGGCACGGGCTACACGCATATCATTCCAGAGAATCCCTGGACCCGCTGACCAATGACCCGGTAGTAAGAATGAGTGAGCAAATCCTGGAGCTGAGGGACTGATACCTTGTAGACAGGTCGTGTACAGGAAAGCTTGCGGCGGACAGGACCGATTCATTGCCCGTGTATACCGAGGTGAAGAGAGTGACATTTTTGTGGGGGAAAGGGGACAGAGTTAGAGGTGAGGAGGGGACCCAACGTGGGGTAGCCCCCCAATGAAAGTCTTAAGAGAACAAGAGCTAGAAGGCGGGATGGGGGCGCACAAACTACAACGGATTATGTCTCACAGCCCATCCCCAGTTAAAAACAGGACCAAGAGTAGGTGTAAAAGGAGGGGGGGTGGGGGGTAAGAGAGTAGGGGGAGCAGTCGAGGGCGGGACAAAGTCCACTTATAGACCGGAGTCTGCCAGTCGGTTAACAAGAGGCCTAAAAATTTAGGGTTAAATAAGGAGGGAGAGTTAACAGGGAGGATGGGGGCGCACAAACTACAACGGATTATGTCTCACAGCCCATCCCCATTAAAAGTAGACCCAGAGACAGGATTACATAAAGCTGGTGGACAAAACCCCAGGGTGAAGAAGAGCGTTAAGTAGCGAGGGCGGGAAATTAGGTTGGTGTAGGGGAGAGCGAGGTACATCCCTCCCCCACCCGGAAGGAAGGGGGGAAGGTTTGGAGCGGGATGTATGGCAAGCGAGCCAGTTGACGGGGAAGGGGAGGAGGGGGACGCCAAGAGTGCTAACTCCCCAGAGGTTTGGCAACTGCCGTTCAGAACTCAAGCCAAGAATGTCCATTGAGTAAAGCTGGACCCCCACAAGGGTTGAGATTGGACTGCGGCTGAGTGGGAGCGCTACGTTGGGGTGAGGATAGAATGCATTTGCCCTATCGCCAGGTGTGCAGTCCCAATGTCCATTAGAGTTGGCGAGTGCCCTTGAATGAAGCTGGAGATCCGGTGAGGT
>NC_084912.1:60000-62500 GCF_949316345.1 Pungitius pungitius | reverse complement strand
TCACGGGAAACCAACCGGGACAGTTTATCCGACTTCACCTTTAGCTGGTGGAGGACTACTGGTGTCTGGATGTTAGATTTAGAGGCATCCAGAGCCCGTATAACACCGACTATTTGGCCCCGGGAAAGTCTGCATTGTTTCGGGGGCGTTTGCTGAAAATACTTCATGAACTGGGACGAATTTTTTAGATAAATTGCAGCCGTCGTGACGGTCTTGCTGGGCTGGAGGCTTGCTGCGTAACTGCACGGGGACAAGGAGCAGAGATTGTCAAATTATTTCAAAGTATTCATCCAAGTCAAATTATTTCAAAGTATTCATCCAAGTCAAATTATTTCAAAGTATTCATCCAAGTCAAATTATTTAAAAGTATTCATCCAAGTCAAATTATTTCAAAGTATTCATCCAAGTCAAATTATTTCAAAGTATTCATCCAAGTAGATCACTCACCTGAATATACGCTCGGGGTTGTCTAGGTAGTTCCACAGGTGGAGCTTATTCTTTCCAGCCCCCATGTAGGCTAAGAAGTCTCGGACTCTTCCCACCTTGGATGTGGCGTTTTCCTTCCGCTTTACCGAGGGATTGGAGCCCTGCTGCTGAAGGCGATACGCAGACAGGTAGGATTCTTCAGACATGCAATGAGACAAAGTCAGCAAAGCACAAACTTAAAATGATGGAAGCCGTATGTGGCTTTTTAGACTCACCCACAGACTCTGGAAACTGGGGACATTTTGATCTACTTTGTCCGACGAAACCTTCCGTTCTCCCTGGTTGGACAGGGATCGGGGACGTGGAGAGGTTCCTCCTTTTCCTTGAGAGCACAGCCACCTTCCTCTGCAGCTGGCAACACCTAGCGCTGAGAGAACTCCGGGTGGCAATGCACCTCCTGATGCTGCAACCACCAGGCTCTGTGTCATGGCCGCTTCCCTGGATCACTCCAGACGGAGGCCCCTCGGTGGGGCTCTCCGTAATCACTCCAGACGGAGCCAGCTTGGTGGGGCTCTCCGCAGACGGAGGCCCCTCGGTGGGGCTCTCCGTAATCACTCCAGACGGAGCCAGCTTGGTGGGGCTCTCCGCAGACGGAGGCCCCTCGGTGGGGCTCTCCGTAATCACTCCAGACGGAGCCAGCTTGGTGGGGCTCTCCGCAGACGGAGGCCCCTCAGTGGGGCTCTCCGTAATCACTCCAGACGGAGCCAGCTTGGTGGGGCTCTCCGCAGACGGAGGCCCCTCAGTGGGGCTCTCCGCAATCACTCCAGACGGAGCCAGATCGGTGGGGCTCTCCGCAGACGGAGGCCCCTCGGTGGGGCTCTCCGCAATCACTCCAGACGGATTCAGATCGGTGGGGCTGTCCTCGGTCACAGCCGTGTCAAGCCGCGACACCATGGTTATTCCCGACAAGCTGGCCCGCAGCTCTGAGAGGCGCCTCACCGCTACACACTTCTTTAGATTTGCAAACAGTCGTGCCAACTCAGCGGCACTCAGTTCTTGATGCCCATCAGAAAGGTGACGGTCTAACCTTTTTTTGTTGTAGCTGCACCCCACCACCGGACAAGGTTCTTCACGAATGTTTGTTCTGCCACTCGCCAGCGACAACAGCAGGCCCCTCTCTTCCGCGTTCTGCACACCGTGAGCTCTCCTTAAATGTTGCGGCAGAGCAGCGTACACACCTAGGCAAAGCGGGCAGGTTGTCACAGTATCAGACATTTCTTTCAGTACTCACCTCCACTAACTCGAATAAAGAGACCGAACGCTGAAGAGACGCTGCTTTTAGACACCCGTGAACAGGTGTTGTTAATCACAGCGTTCTCCGCCCACCATCTCCCTACCAATCAGACGGAAGTTCCTCGGGTAGGAATAAAGAACATGTCCCTAAATAAAGGGACACTTTGCAGATCACCTCCCCAGCAATGAGCGGTATAGCTCAGTGTGATACGCATCGGGCTGGGGACTCTGTGGTACCCGGTTCGAGTCCGGGCAAAGCCATTTTTCAGACCGAGAAACAATGCACTGAAAACGGATTCAAGTACCCACGTTTTAGTGCTGGAGGGAAAGCACTCACTGTCAGCACCTACTTTCGCCTTCCATTTGCCTGTGAGCGGTATAGCTCAGTGTGATACGCATCGGGCTGGGGACTCTGTGGTACCCAGTTCGACTCCGGGCAAAGCCATTTTTCAGACCGAGAAACAATGCACTGAAAACGGATTCAAGTACCCACGTTTTAGTGCTGGAGGGAAAGCACTCACTGTCAGCACCTACTTTCGCCTTCCATTTGCCTGTGAGCGGTATAGCTCAGTGTGATACGCATCGGGCTGGGGACTCTGTGGTACCCAGTTCGACTCCGGGCAAAGCCATTTTTCAGACCGAGAAACAATGCACTGAAAACGGATTCAAGTACCCACGTTTTAGTGCTGGAGGGAAAGCACTCACTGTCAGCACCTACTTTCGCCTTCCATTTGCCTGTGAGCGGTATAGCTCAGTGTGATACGCATCGGGCTGGGGACTC
>NC_084912.1:45000-50000 GCF_949316345.1 Pungitius pungitius | reverse complement strand
AGGGTTCGGGTGGTGGGGCAGTGGGCCGTGTGAAGCCTGGGCCCCTGCTCTGGAGGCCTATGTTCTTGAAAACTGGGTTTCTGAAAACGGGCGCAGGGTGGCCCCTAACCCTAACCCTAAAGCACCCAAAATCGGAACAATAAGCAAAGACCCAGAGACCCTCTGGGCTTCTGGCCTTATATTACGATTCTGACTTAGTTTCTGACGGAGCAAAAAATGAAGCCCAGAAAATTCCCCCCATTGTCCGATTTTTTGCCCTATTCTCCGATTTTTACTTAGTCTCTGGAGCACCTGCTCCTTATTGTCCGATTTTTTGCCCAGAAGCTTCTGGGTTTCTGCTTATTTTCCGATTTTTACTTAGTCTCTGGAGCACCTGCTCCTTATTGTCCGATTTTTTGCCCAGAAGCTTCTGGGTTTCTGCTCACTTTACGATTTTTACTTAGTCTCTGGAGCACCTGCTCCTTATTGTCCGATTTTTGGCCCAGGATCCTCTGGGTCTCTGCTTATTCTCCGAATTTTACTTAGTCTCTGGAGCACGTGCTTATTGTGCCCCAGGTAAGATATAATACTTTGAAATTAACCACTAAACACTTAGAAAAATACAACTAAACACTTTGAAATTAACCACTAAACACTTAGAAAAATACAACTAAACACTTTGAAATTAACCACTAAACACTTAGAAAAATACAACTAAACACTTTGAAATTAACCACTAAACACTTAGAAAAATACAACTAAACACTTTGAAATTAACCACTAAACACTTTGAAATTAACCACTAAACACTTTGAAATTAACCACTAAACACTTAGAAAAATACAACTAAACACTTTGAAATTAACCACTAAACACTTTGAAATTAACCACTAAACACTTTGAAATTAACCACTAAACACTTAGAAAAATACAACTTGTTTTATTCAAACGGGTATTATTTCAGTTGCAGACGATGCACACGGGGGGTCGGGGTTGGCAACAACTTCTTCCAGCTGGATACGTAGCTGTTTGGCCTGCCTCGGATTCAGGACGAGTGTGTAAAAGCGGTCAGCAGTTGATACGTCGTGGCACATAAAGGTTGCTATGCGCCTTCGGACATCCTCGGGATGAAAGTTTTTGGCCTAGACAGGAGAAAGGAATGCGTTTAGCAGGGACCAAGCATTCAATGTTAGAGAAACATGCACATGGAAGTTATCCTTACATGTGCTGCGACTGCGGTGCGGAGGTCCATGAAATTTGGCCGGCCAGGCAGCCCCATTTCTATCCATGCACCTTGCATGCATTGGAGTAGGTTGGTGACTGGCCCTCCTCCATCGCCTACCATAAAGTGATCCGTTGTGGGGTTGCATTTTCCCCGCACCGCCAGCCACTTTTTAAACCAGGAGTACTCTTCAGCGCGCAGGTAGATCTGTGCTGCGCCAAAGTCCCTGTTAGTCTTATGCTCCGCCACCTGCATACAGAGGGGAAAAAAGGAAGGTTAGTCTCTACACTTTGAATTTAACCACTAAAGAAATAGATAAATGCAACTAAACACTTTGAAATAAACCACTTTAATTATTGTGCCCCAGGGAATATATAGAATAATACATTGAAATAAACCACTAAAACACTTTGAATTTAACCACTAAAGAAATAGATAAATGCAACTAAACACTTTGAAATAAACCACTTTAATTATTGTGCCCCAGGGAATATATAGAATAATACATTGAAATAAACCACTATTTGGGGAGCACACACCTACCGAAATAACATAGCCAGGGTCGGTGATGGTGTCCGCCTCGCACTCTTCCTCCTCCGCAGCATGGAGCACCTCAGTCACTGTCATGTTCCTGAATACGCCCGGCCGGTGTCCATAGAGGGATGCCAGGAGGGCGGACAAGTGACCGAAAAAGGCGTACCGTTCCCGGGTGCTGTTTCCACGCTCCATGCAGTCTAAGGAAGATCACATTAAGTCAAACTTGAACACATCATGTACGGTGGATTCAATGAACCCAGCACACTTACCCAGAAGCTTTGGGATTGCAGCTTCCGCCCTCATCTGACAGTTACGCAGCGTCTCACGGGAAACCAACCGGGACAGTTTATCCGACTTCACCTTTAGCTGGTGGAGGACTACTGGTGTCTGGATGTTAGATTTAGAGGCATCCAGAGCCCGTATAACACCGACTATTTGGCCCCGGGAAAGTCTGCATTGTTTCGGGGGCGTTTGCTGAAAATACTTCATGAACTGGGACGAATTTTTTAGATAAATTGCAGCCGTCGTGACGGTCTTGCTGGGCTGGAGGCTTGCTGCGTAACTGCACGGGGACAAGGAGCAGAGATTGTCAAATTATTTCAAAGTATTCATCCAAGTCAAATTATTTCAAAGTATTCATCCAAGTCAAATTATTTCAAAGTATTCATCCAAGTCAAATTATTTAAAAGTATTCATCCAAGTCAAATTATTTCAAAGTATTCATCCAAGTCAAATTATTTCAAAGTATTCATCCAAGTAGATCACTCACCTGAATATACGCTCGGGGTTGTCTAGGTAGTTCCACAGGTGGAGCTTATTCTTTCCAGCCCCCATGTAGGCTAAGAAGTCTCGGACTCTTCCCACCTTGGATGTGGCGTTTTCCTTCCGCTTTACCGAGGGATTGGAGCCCTGCTGCTGAAGGCGATACGCAGACAGGTAGGATTCTTCAGACATGCAATGAGACAAAGTCAGCAAAGCACAAACTTAAAATGATGGAAGCCGTATGTGGCTTTTTAGACTCACCCACAGACTCTGGAAACTGGGGACATTTTGATCTACTTTGTCCGACGAAACCTTCCGTTCTCCCTGGTTGGACAGGGATCGGGGACGTGGAGAGGTTCCTCCTTTTCCTTGAGAGCACAGCCACCTTCCTCTGCAGCTGGCAACACCTAGCGCTGAGAGAACTCCGGGTGGCAATGCACCTCCTGATGCTGCAACCACCAGGCTCTGTGTCATGGCCGCTTCCCTGGATCACTCCAGACGGAGGCCCCTCGGTGGGGCTCTCCGTAATCACTCCAGACGGAGCCAGCTTGGTGGGGCTCTCCGCAGACGGAGGCCCCTCGGTGGGGCTCTCCGTAATCACTCCAGACGGAGCCAGCTTGGTGGGGCTCTCCGCAGACGGAGGCCCCTCGGTGGGGCTCTCCGTAATCACTCCAGACGGAGCCAGCTTGGTGGGGCTCTCCGCAGACGGAGGCCCCTCAGTGGGGCTCTCCGTAATCACTCCAGACGGAGCCAGCTTGGTGGGGCTCTCCGCAGACGGAGGCCCCTCAGTGGGGCTCTCCGCAATCACTCCAGACGGAGCCAGATCGGTGGGGCTCTCCGCAGACGGAGGCCCCTCGGTGGGGCTCTCCGCAATCACTCCAGACGGATTCAGATCGGTGGGGCTGTCCTCGGTCACAGCCGTGTCAAGCCGCGACACCATGGTTATTCCCGACAAGCTGGCCCGCAGCTCTGAGAGGCGCCTCACCGCTACACACTTCTTTAGATTTGCAAACAGTCGTGCCAACTCAGCGGCACTCAGTTCTTGATGCCCATCAGAAAGGTGACGGTCTAACCTTTTTTTGTTGTAGCTGCACCCCACCACCGGACAAGGTTCTTCACGAATGTTTGTTCTGCCACTCGCCAGCGACAACAGCAGGCCCCTCTCTTCCGCGTTCTGCACACCGTGAGCTCTCCTTAAATGTTGCGGCAGAGCAGCGTACACACCTAGGCAAAGCGGGCAGGTTGTCACAGTATCAGACATTTCTTTCAGTACTCACCTCCACTAACTCGAATAAAGAGACCGAACGCTGAAGAGACGCTGCTTTTAGACACCCGTGAACAGGTGTTGTTAATCACAGCGTTCTCCGCCCACCATCTCCCTACCAATCAGACGGAAGTTCCTCGGGTAGGAATAAAGAACATGTCCCTAAATAAAGGGACACTTTGCAGATCACCTCCCCAGCAATGAGCGGTATAGCTCAGTGTGATACGCATCGGGCTGGGGACTCTGTGGTACCCGGTTCGAGTCCGGGCAAAGCCATTTTTCAGACCGAGAAACAATGCACTGAAAACGGATTCAAGTACCCACGTTTTAGTGCTGGAGGGAAAGCACTCACTGTCAGCACCTACTTTCGCCTTCCATTTGCCTGTGAGCGGTATAGCTCAGTGTGATACGCATCGGGCTGGGGACTCTGTGGTACCCAGTTCGACTCCGGGCAAAGCCATTTTTCAGACCGAGAAACAATGCACTGAAAACGGATTCAAGTACCCACGTTTTAGTGCTGGAGGGAAAGCACTCACTGTCAGCACCTACTTTCGCCTTCCATTTGCCTGTGAGCGGTATAGCTCAGTGTGATACGCATCGGGCTGGGGACTCTGTGGTACCCAGTTCGACTCCGGGCAAAGCCATTTTTCAGACCGAGAAACAATGCACTGAAAACGGATTCAAGTACCCACGTTTTAGTGCTGGAGGGAAAGCACTCACTGTCAGCACCTACTTTCGCCTTCCATTTGCCTGTGAGCGGTATAGCTCAGTGTGATACGCATCGGGCTGGGGACTCTGTGGTACCCGGTTCGAGTACGGGAAAAGTCATTTTTGATATTCACATGGGACCTCTGCTGCCAGCCAGCCAGCCAGCCAGCCAGCCCTAGTTAGGGTTAGGGTTTTCACTCCCAAAATGGGTCATTTGTAACGGTGTAGGGCGCTAATGTCCGGGCAATGGGACTGTCTCATATGCGCCAATACACTGTATGGTAAATGTCTGAATGTCCGCTCTGTGTCTCGGCCTTGGAGCTCCAGGCAGTGTATGGTAAATGTCTGAATGTCCGCTCTGTGTCTCGGCCTTGGAGCTCCAGGCAGTGTATGGTAAATGTCTGAATGTCCGCTCTGTGTCTCGGCCTTGGAGCTCCAGGCAGTGTATGGTAAATGTCTGAATGTCCGCTCTGTGTCTCAGCCTTGGAGCTCCAGGCCAATGTACGGCGAATGGCAGAGCGTCAGGTC
>NC_084912.1:20000-35000 GCF_949316345.1 Pungitius pungitius | reverse complement strand
ATCAACCATCACACAGAGAAAATATCATTCAAGTCCCCACTTTGTTTAGTGAAATAAAACGTTCAGCAGCATTTCGTTTTTTAATGGCATGTTTGGTGTTTTTAAAAATGCCTGGTCACCACTGTTAATACACAATATAAGTAGAGTCGATCAAAAGTGATTTTAAACGAATAAAGCATAGACTTTAGTTCTCTGCCATGACGTGCTAATGAGGCTCCCGTCTAGAGACGCAGCAGGGTC
Source organism: Pungitius pungitius (assembly GCF_949316345.1). Lineage (NCBI taxonomy): Eukaryota > Metazoa > Chordata > Actinopteri > Perciformes > Gasterosteidae > Pungitius > Pungitius pungitius. The sequence continues at coordinate 34,760 of NC_084912.1, read as the reverse complement.
CCTTCCCCTGCAGTCAGTGGGGGAGGGGGATTTGGCTGCTTGAGCGACACTCTCTGTTAGTCTCTGTGGGTTGTGTCTTCCATAAAATAGGTATGATTGAAGATATTAGGACCTTCTTCAAATATGAAGAGCTCTTGGTGGATTTTAAAACAACCTGTAGGATGACTTTAATGTGACCAGCTGTAAGATGGAGCGGCTCCGCGGCGTGGTTCTCCCACACCGCTTTCGGACATCTTTCTCTCCAACGTGCGCCCACTGAGCAACAAACTGGACCAACTTCATCTGCTGGGGACGAGAGACAGACACTTTTATACATCTTCCATGCTGTGCTTCACAGAGACCGGGCTCTGTGGATCGATACCGGACTCCGCGAAACGCAGCTCTACGGCAAGCAGGAGGGTGGCGAAATCCGCTTCGCTTTCAACGTCATCTGGTGCCACGACGTAACAGTGATCGTACAACACTGTTCTCCTGATGGGGAATCTTGTGTCGTTAACCGTAAACTCGTGTAATCCACCGTGAGTTCGCTTCATTCGTCCCGGTCGGTGTTGCGCAACATTCCCGCGGCACAGCTGATCCACGCCGACCAGATACGGCGTGTGGAGCGGACCAACGCGGACTCCTTGGTTATTGTCCTCGGCACTTTAATAAAGAAAACCTCAACCAACAACACCCTAAGTGCAAACACTGTAATCAATGCCAGCCCAATTCCGCTTTAAAATAAAATGGTTAAGCCGGCGATCACGAACAGAGACGGACGCTGCACTGACAGCTGTCAGCTGTCACTCACCCGCACACTGCCTTTCCACGGTTAAGCTTTGCTATGGCACTGGTATCTGCTTGTGTGTGCACTTTATGTATTATGACAGTAAAGGTTTCTCGTTCTGATTCTGAGCAGGTGACAGCTTTAGAGGAGAGGAAAACAGGGAGATGTTTAAGGAGTGAGATCAGAGGTCCGCTATCAACAGGCTCTCTTATTTAACAAAGTGAAAGAGCAAGTAACTGGGACCCTGTTTACACATTTATGGACTAAAAGCTCTTCGTTTCTCATTCACTCTATTCCCCTTAATAAATCAACTTTTTGCCACTCTGATTCTGAATCTTCTGAAGGTGCCGGCTGCAGACGCTTCTGTCTGTGTCTGGGGGGGGACATGTGTACTCACTTTAATTTTTATTTTCTATATAATCCTGTGCTTCTGGATAGGATGGTCTGATTGAGTTAACTTACACTCCATCTTACAGATCACATGCAGGCCTTCGCAGAGATAGGAAAATTGGCAAGGTTAGGCCCGGCCATGTTTAAGCACGATCAACAGGTAGAATCTGCTGGCTTTTTCTGTTTTTTGTCCACTTCCAAGGTAAAAGAACACAGCAAATCATTTTCAACAGTATCAATAGAAGTTAAATATAAAGTTCAGCTGCATTTATTTGCTTATAGGCAAGTTTGCTGTTTTTAAAAAGGGGTAGATATCTTCAGCCAGTATGTCATGGAGCAGGATTTGCACACAATTCACCCTGGTGCTGCAGCCCAACACACGAAGCCACAGTTAATCTATGAACATCATTTCAAAGGCCTGAATCTAAGCTTTACTATGATGTGTCAACTTTGAATATCAGACTTTGCTATCATGTAAAATAAAATCATTTAAGTTGGACTATTTGAGCATCTGAAAACCGTTTTTGTGGAGCAAGATCTGGACATGATTTGTCCTGGTGCTGCAGGCCAACACAAGAAGCCACAGTTAATCTATTAACATCCTTTTAAAGGTTAGAATCTAAGCTTTAATATGGTGTATCAACTTTGAACATCAGACTTTACTATCACGTAAAACAAGACTGATTTAAGATGTGACGCCGTATGTCGTGGAGCCAGATTTGCACACAATTCACCCTGGTGCTGGAGGCCAACACAAGAGGCCACAGTTGATCTATTTGCTTCCTTTTAAAGGTTAGATGTCAACTTTGATTATAGTACATGGCTATCATGTAAAATAAAAAGTTATCTGATCATTTATCCACTTATAAAGCCACATGGAGGACTTTGGTATTCGGGGGAGATTTGCGAGAGACGCGGATGTCCACAGCTTGACCCTGCCATTTGGAAATAAAATCAAATAGGTATGATTGAAGATATTAGGGCCTTCTCCAACTATGAAGAGCTCTTCGTGGATGTTAAACTACTGTGTATAGCTTGTTTGCATTAACAGATGAATGATTACTTTCATTATCAAATCAACCATCACACAGAGAAAATATCATTCAAGTCCCCACTTTGTTTAGTGAAATAAAACGTTCAGCAGCATTTCGTTTTTTAATGGCATGTTTGATGTTTTTAAAAATGCCTGGTCACCACTGTTAATACACAATATAAGTAGAGTCGATCAAAAGTGATTTTAAACGAATAAAGCATAGACTTTAGTTCTCTGCCATGACGTGCTAATGAGGCTCCCGTCTAGAGACGCAGCAGGGTCCCTTCCCCTGCAGTCAGTGGGGGAGGGGGATTTGGCTGCATGAGCGACACTCTGTTAGTCTCTGTGGGTTGTGTCTTCCATAAAATAGGTATGATTGAAGATATTAGGACCTTCTTCAAATATGAAGAGCTCTTGGTGGATTTTAAAACAACCTGTAGGATGACTTTAATGTGACCAGCTGTAAGATGGAGCGGCTCCGCGGCGTGGTTCTCCCACACCGCTTTCGGACATCTTTCTCTCCAACGTGCGCCCACTGAGCAACAAACTGGACCAACTTCATCTGCTGGGGACGAGAGACAGACACTTTTATACATCTTCCATGCTGTGCTTCACAGAGACCGGGCTCTGTGGATCGATACCGGACTCCGCGAAACGCAGCTCTACGGCAAGCAGGAGGGTGGCGAAATCCGCTTCGCTTTCAACGTCATCTGGTGCCACGACGTAACAGTGATCGTACAACACTGTTCTCCTGATGGGGAATCTTGTGTCGTTAACCGTAAACTCGTCTAATCCACCGTGAGTTCGCTTCATTCGTCCCGGTCGGTGTTGCGCAACATTCCCGCGGCACAGCTGATCCACGCCGACCAGATACGGCGTGTGGAGCGGACCAACGCGGACTCCTTGGTTATTGTCCTCGGCACTTTAATAAAGAAAACCTCAACCAAGAACACCCCAAGTGCAAACACTGTAATCAATGCCAGCCCAATTCCGCTTTAAAATAAAATGGTTAAGCCGTCGATCACGAACAGAGACGGACGCTGCACTGACAGCTGTCAGCTGTCACTCACCCGCACACTGCCTTTCCACGGTTAAGCTTTGCTATGGCACTGGTATCTGCTTGTGTGTGCACTTTATGTATTATGACAGTAAAGGTTTCTCGTTCTGATTCTGAGCAGGTGACAGCTTTAGAGGAGAGGAAAACAGGGAGATGTTTAAGGAGTGAGATCAGAGGTCCGCTATCAACAGGCTCTCTTATTTAACAAAGTGAAAGAGCAAGTAACTGGGACCCTGTTTACACATTCATGGACTAAAAGCTCTTTGTTTCTCATTCACTCTATTCCCCTTAATAAATCAACTTTTTGCCACTCTGATTCTGAATCTTCTGACTCGGTGGCTGTGTGCCCCCTGATGTTTTGGAGCAGCTTGGAGTTATTTGCTCCTAAGATGTATTACAGTCTCCTCTCTCCAGCTCTGCACATTTTTTATTCAAGTCCCCACATTGTTTAGTCAAATAAAACGTTCAGCTGCATTTCGTTTTTTAATGGCATGTTTGGTGTTTTTAAAAATGCCTGGTCACCACTGTTAATACACAATATAAGTAGAGTCGATCAAAAGTGTGTTTTAAAAAGATTTAGCATTTAGGTTTTATGCCACCAAGTGTGGCTAAACATTCCAGAGGAGATTGCCCTGATGTGCGGCCATTTCAGAGTCGTTCATGAATGTGGGCGGCTGCAGACGCTTCTGTCTGTGTCTGGGGGGGGACATGTGTATTCACTTTAATTTTTATTTTCTATATAATCCTGTGCTTCTGGATAGGATGGTCTGATTGAGTTAACTTACACTCCATCTTACAGATCACATGCAGGCCTTCGCAGAGATAGGAAAATTGGCAAGGTTAGGCCCGGCCATGTTTAAGCACGATCAACAGGTAGAATCTGCTGGCTTTTTCTGTTTTTTGTCCACTTCCAAGGTAAAAGAACACAGCAAATCATTTTCAACAGTATCAATAGAAGTAAAATATAAAGTTCAGCTGCATTTATTTGCTTATAGGCAAGTTTGCTGTTTTTAAAAAGGCGTAGATATCTTCAGCCAGTATGTCATGGAGCAGGATTTGCACACAATTCACCCTGGTGCTGCAGCCCAACACACAAAGCCACAGTTAATCTATGAACATCATTTCAAAGGCCTGAATCTAAGCTTTACTATGATGTGTCAACTTTGAATATCAGACTTTGCTATCATGTAAAATAAAATCATTTAAGTTGGACTATTTGAGCATCTGAAAACCGTTTTTGTGGAGCAAGATCTGGACATGATTTGTCCTGGTGCTGCAGGCAAACACAAGAAGCCACAGTTAATCTAATAACATCCTTTTAAAGGCCTGAATCTATGCTTTAATATGATGTGTCAACTTTGAATATCAGACTTTGCTATCATGTAAAATAAAATCATTTAAGCTGGACTATTTATATATAGTAAAATATAAAGTTCAGCTGCATTTCTTCTCTTATAGGCAAGTTTGGTATTGTTACAAAGGCCTTGATATGGCCTGTAATGTTCAATATGACTTGAGTTAATCAAAAGTGGTTTTAGAAAGATTTAGCATTTAGGTTTTATGCCACCAAGTGTGGCTAAACATTCCAGAGGAGATTGCCCTAGTGTGCAGCCATTTCAGAGTCGTTCATGAATGTGGGCGGCTGCAGACGCTTCTGTCTGTGTCTGGGGGGGGACATGTGTATTCATTTTAATTTTAATTTTCTATATAATCCTGTGCTTCTGGATAGGATGGTCTGATTGAGTTAACTTACACTCCATCTTACAGATCACATGCAAGCCTTCGCAGAGATAGGAAAATTGGCAAGGTTAGGCCCGGCCATGTTTAAGCACGATCAACAGGTAGAATCTGCTGGCTTTTTTTGTTTTTAAAGCTGTATAAAAGTCAAGAAGGACATGTTTGGTATCTTTGAAAAGGTCTTAAGTTAATCCTTAACATGTAGTTTGTCTTTCTTTAATCAGATAATGTTAGAAAGAGATAAAGGGCTATTCTTTAAATGTGCAGAAAATGATCCACTCCCTTCTAAAGGGCCCACCCCTTTACCTGTGAGTGCCCCATCAAGGTATAGCGAATCAGAGAAGTTGGCTGTGAGAGCTCAGAACAGTATAAATACCTGTGGCAGAGATCACAAAGATTCACAGTGTTTTTCTGACTTGAACTAGCTTGCTGCTGTTTCGGTTTTATTTCCTGCTGTTTCCTGATTTTTTGAGAGACCTGATTTTTATGATGGCTTCTAAACTTAGAACGAGGTAAGAATTGTTCACTTCAGTAAATCTTCCTGAGTTTCTTTCTGAAGATTCTTTTCATTCAATGTATTTTGATGAAATTGCACTCATTCCAAGTCACTTTGGATAAAAGTGTCAGCTAAATGACATGTAATGTAATGATGTTATGTTCCTTTCTATCAATTTGTCATCATAGGACTGAGGTGCCCCATGTTGTCCACTGCATGAGGTGCAAAAAGGCCCAGGAGAACATCTCTGTCCATCTCACTCGGGTGTGTATGAAGAACAACACGCCAGAAGAAAGACTTCTTGAGTTGCAGAAGATGAAGTTTGCCAGCCGCTTGTTTACTCGTAAATGCCGAGTTTGGAACTACAAGGACATCTGCAAAAGCTTCCCCCATAAATCCTGCCGGCTAGTGCTGCTGAAGGAGCTACGTGAACGGGGCTGCTTGGTGGAAAATGAGCCAGAAGATGTGGATATCGAAGAAGGCGGTGACACCATTCCTGCCTCGGCATCTGCAGCCGTCTCTACCTCCGCAGCCACGGCTATTTCTCCCGCAACAAATGAAGCGTCGCCCTCAGAGCCAGAATCCACGTCGTCGCCCGGCTCTTCGAATGAAGATGCAGGGCCATGTGATCCAACATGGCAAAAGTAAGTAACCCATGGGCATTGTGGGGAATTTAAGCATCTTTGGGTTATTTTTTCCTGCGATGTAGTAGGGTCTCATCTCTCCTGCCGTGCTGCGTTTTTAGAAGTCTTGATACAATGTACATTTTTTGCAGTCATCATTTAGTAGTAAAGGTTCAGCTGCATTTCCTTGCTTATAAGGTGTGTGTGTGTGTGTTTTGCCTTACCTGTTGTTGCCTTGCATAAAATACCTAGAATTTTCATGAATTCTTTATTTTACAGAGATCTTCCTGCTGCGACGACATCAGTGCGGATCAAAATGAAAGAGGCTGGTCTTTACAACAAGTTCTCCACAGATGAAAAGCTCCTTTTGGACTTCAAAAAGTATCTGATGGATGACTTGAATGTCAACAACTGCCAACAAGAGGTAAGATGTCTAAACACCTCACTTGTCAGAACATTGATTTCAAACTCTGGTTTATTATCAAGATGTTAACGCTGATCTTTATTTATCGCTATTCTCTTTCCAAGGTTGACAACGTTTCCCGTTTCCTGCGGTATATGCAGCCGACTGGGGACGCGGTTACGCTGGAATTTTTAACGAAGAGTACAGAGACCAGAGACTTTCTCAACGGCCTCAAGGGCGCTGAGCTGAGTGCAGCGACAGTATTAAACTACATAAAAAACATTCTGAGATTTGTAGAATACCTTAAAAATAGGTTGGACCTAGACGTTTCCAACTTGGATTTGAGAAACAAGTGCCAGGCTTACAGAGAATTGGTAGAGACTCTGAGAAAGGCCATCTCAAAGACCCATTCCAGGGACGTGCTCTCCACACGGTAATTTGGGGATTTTTATATTGATTCATCTATTTTATGTTTGCTCCTATAATCTTGAGGGTGGAATTTTAAAATATTACTTTCTTTTTCTCCATTTTTCTCTATCTAGATACTCACGGTTTGTGGACGGCACACGCACCTTGAAAGAGTGCCAGCGTGTTCTTCATGTCGCTGAAGCCGACTTCCTGAATACATTTCGGAAGAGTGTCACTGCGGAGGGCTCCGATGGGATCTCTGAGTCTGAGAGGACCAACTATAGATATTACTGCGAAGCGATCTTGGTGCTTCGCCACTTTCAGCGCCCAGGAGCAGTAGAAGGCTTTACTGTGAGTATACTGTAACAGCGTGAAGGAGTCCCTTTGACACGCTCCAATAGATTTATTGCCATATATTCATATATTTTCATTGCTTTACAGGTGCGCGAGTGGGTCGATCGGAAGATTTGCAACAACAGCTTTGTGATTGGAATCCGTGATCACAAAACGGCAACATCGCAGTTGGCTACCTTTGCCATTACACAAGAGGAGGAGGCTGTAAGTTCTATACCAAACAAATTTACTTAACCTAGATGTGTAGTATGATACAATGTGTGTGTCTTTTGCTGTCAAGTGACTGTTTCTTGTTCCCCACAGTGGTTTCAAGCATACTACGAGACCATTCGGATCCGATATATAAATCCCAGCGATCCCTGTGATAAATTTTTCCTATCCTTGAGAGGGAATCAAGTTCACAGCGTGACAAGTGACCTCTTTCGTCTGCATACGAGGTGTGTAGCTAATTGTAATCCATCTCATGATGTGTATATATGATGTGACTGACTTTGTGTACCATATTAAATGAGCCACTCCCATCATAATTAACTGTTGTATGTTGTTGCTGCAGCTACAAGGTGCAGAATACAACCAGCCAGGAGGTCAGGAGGGTGGCTGAGACGGAGGCAGATTCCATCTTTTCGGCCAGCCAGAAGGAGGGTGTGGCACGCTATATGGCTCACACCACTGCCGTGGCGCAAAAGCACTACAGAATGCTTACGGCAGAAGCTGTTGTGGAGACCTCTGTGCTGCTGGCAAAGTTGTCAGAGTAGGTTTCTTCATCTTTTTAATGGATACATTGGAGAGTTGCTACCATGCTGTGTGAGTTTGTGTAATCGTTTAAATCCTAATTTTACTCCTTTCTACACAAAGAGCCAGCCAATTGGAGAAAAGTCCTGAACAAGACGTCCGCTCTTCCACAAAGAGATACGACGAGTTCATAACGTTGTTTCCGGTGATGACTGACGGCATGCCACCGTCAAAGAAGAAAAGAACGGAAGCTGGTTTCCCACACGACCGCACCTTCTACGATCGGTGGCGAGCAGAGCAGTACGTCAAGCGGAAAAAACATCTGCTCTGTAAGTACTCCAACCCATGAATACAACTGAGTGGAAAATAACACAAACCCAGCAATTCAATTGGTTTTACTTGCATGACTGAATGCAATATATATTCATATATTCTGATTCTTTCCATCAGCACGTTTCACAATTCGCAAACCGTCGGTCGAGAAGGTGGGCAGCTATATTGCTAAGGAAGGCTGGCTAACCAACTGCCCCACTCCAGATGAGATTGCAAGAATGTGGAAGCCAGCCTCCAGAGAAGCTGTGGAGGACAACAAAATCATCCTCAGAAGTGTTATGACCCAGAGGTGGAATGGCGTTGTGATCAAAAACTTCAATAAAGAAAAAGGGTTTGGTAAGTACTAATTATTTATTTTATTTAACAGGAACGCTGAAATGAAATCTGTTTATGCAGTAGATATTTCGAAAGACCCTAAAATGTTGTGTTTTCTGGATTACAGGAGTGGTTGCCAACAAGACTTTTTCCAAAGGGGACATCATTTGCGACTACCATGGCGAAGTAGTCCCAGCTGCCGAAGGAAACCAGCGAATGAAAGCGATAACAGACGGAGCTGTTTACTTATTTTTCTTTAAGGCTGGGGCGAGGCAACTCTGCATTGATGCACAAAGCTTTCCGTGCAAGTGCCATCCGGATATGCAGACGGTTGGCCGAATGCTAAACCATTCCCGGAAAAAACCTAACCTGAAGCCACTGCACTGTGTGTTAAAAATAAATGAAACACCCACTGATGTCATTCTATTCAAAGCCATGCATGACATCAGAGTGGATGAGGAGTTGAAATTTGACTATGGGGTGAACAGAAAGTCTTTTAGAGGGGAGGGGCTGGATCTGGACTGGTTAGATGACTAACCTGAAATGTTTAAAGGACTTTCTGCAAGCAAGTTAACTGATCCAGGGGTGGGGACCAGTATTTTTATTTTTATTTATTTTTTTAAATATGTTTTTTTATATTTGTAAATAGTTCCTGATTGTTTTGTGTTCATAGGGCAATAAATGTTTCTTAAACCTAACTCTTTCTGATTCTGAATCTTCTGACTCTGTGGCTGTGTGCCCCCTGATGTTGTGGAGCAGCTTGGAGTTATTTGCTCCTAAGATGTATTACAGTCTCCTCTCTCCAGCTCTGCACATTTTTTTATTCAAGTCCCCACATTGTTTAGTCAAATAAAACGTTCAGCTGCATTTCGTTTTTTAATGGCATGTTTGGTGTTTTTAAAAATGCCTGGTCACCACTGTTAATACACAATATAAGTAGAGTCGATCAAAAGTGATTTTAAACGAATACAGCATAGACTTTAGTTCTCTGCCATGACGTGCTAATGAGGCTCCCGTCTAGAGACGCAGCAGGGTCCCTTCCCCTGCAGTCAGTGGGGGAGGGGGATTTGGCTGCATGAGCGACACTCTGTTAGTCTCTGTGGGTTGTGTCTTCCATAAAATAGGTATGATTGAAGATATTAGGACCTTCTTCAAATATGAAGAGCTCTTGGTGGATTTTAAAACAACCTGTAGGATGACTTTAATGTGACCAGCTGTAAGATGGAGCGGCTCCGCGGCGTGGTTCTCCCACACCGCTTTCGGACATCTTTCTCTCCAACGTGCGCCCACTGAGCAACAAACTGGACCAACTTCATCTGCTGGGGACGAGAGACAGACACTTTTATACATCTTCCATGCTGTGCTTCACAGAGACCGGGCTCTGTGGATCGATACCGGACTCCGCGAAACGCAGCTCTACGGCAAGCAGGAGGGTGGCGAAATCCGCTTCGCTTTCAACGTCATCTGGTGCCACGACGTAACAGTGATCGTACAACACTGTTCTCCTGATGGGGAATCTTGTGTCGTTAACCGTAAACTCGTGTAATCCACCGTGAGTTCGCTTCATTCGTCCCGGTCGGTGTTGCGCAACATTCCCGCGGCACAGCTGATCCACGCCGACCAGATACGGCGTGTGGAGCGGACCAACGCGGACTCCTTGGTTATTGTCCTCGGCACTTTAATAAAGAAAACCTCAACCAACAACACCCTAAGTGCAAACACTGTAATCAATGCCAGCCCAATTCCGCTTTAAAATAAAATGGTTAAGCCGGCGATCACGAACAGAGACGGACGCTGCACTGACAGCTGTCAGCTGTCACTCACCCGCACACTGCCTTTCCACGGTTAAGCTTTGCTATGGCACTGGTATCTGCTTGTGTGTGCACTTTATGTATTATGACAGTAAAGGTTTCTCGTTCTGATTCTGAGCAGGTGACAGCTTTAGAGGAGAGGAAAACAGGGAGATGTTTAAGGAGTGAGATCAGAGGTCCGCTATCAACAGGCTGTCTTATTTAACAAAGTGAAAGAGCAAGTAACTGGGACCCTGTTTACACATTTATGGACTAAAAGCTCTTCGTTTCTCATTCACTCTATTCCCCTTAATAAATCAACTTTTTGCCACTCTGATTCTGAATCTTCTGAAGGTGCCGGCTGCAGACGCTTCTGTCTGGGTCTGGGGGGGACATGTGTATTCACTTTAATTTTTATTTTCTATATAATCCCGTGCTTCTGGATAGGATGGTCTGATTGAGTTAACTTTGAATGTCAGACTTTGCTATCATGTAAACTAAGACTGATTTAAGTTGGACTATTTGAGCATCTGAAAACCGTTTTTGTGAAGCAAGATCTGGACATGATTTGTCCTGGTGCTGCAGGCCAACACAAGAAGCCACAGTTAATCTATTAACATCCTTTTAAAGGTTAGAATCTAGGCTTTAATATGATGTATCAACTTTGAATATCAGACTTTGCTATCATGTAAAATAAGACTGATTTAAGTTGGACTATTTGAGCATCTGAAAACCGTTTTTGTGAAGCAAGATCTGGACATGATTTGTCCTGGTGCTGCAGGCCAACACAAGAAGCCACAGTTAATATATTAACATCCTTTTAAAGGTTAGAATCTAGGCTTTAATATGATGTATCAACTTTGAATATCAGACTTTGCTATCATGTAAAATAAGACTGATTTAAGTTGGATTATTTGAGCATCTGAAAACCGTTTTTGTGAAGCAAGATCTGGACATGATTTGTCCTGGTGCTGCAGGCCAACACAAGAAGCCACAGTTAATATATTAACATCCCTTTAAAGGTTAGATATCAACTTTGAATATAGTACATGGCTATCATGTAAAATAAAAAGTTATCTGACCATTTATCCACTACAAAGCCACGTGGAGGACTTTGGTATTCTAGGAAGATTTGCGAGAGACGCGGATGTCCACAGCTTGACCCTGCCATTTGGAAATAAAATCAAATAGGTATGATTGAAGATATTAGGGCCTTCTCCAACTATGAAGAGCTCTTCGTGGATGTTAAACTACTGTGTATAGCTTGTTTGCATTAACAGATGAATGATTACTTTCATAATCAAATCAACCATCACACAGAGAAAATATCATTCAAGTCCCCACTTTGTTTAGTGAAATAAAACGTTCAGCAGCATTTCGTTTTTTAATGGCATGTTTGGTGTTTTTAAAAATGCCTGGTCACCACTGTTAATACACAATATAAGTAGAGTCGATCAAAAGTGATTTTAAACGAATAAAGCATAGACTTTAGTTCTCTGCCATGACGTGCTAATGAGGCTCCCGTCTAGAGACGCAGCAGGGTCCCTTCCCCTGCAGTCAGTGGGGGAGGGGGATTTGGCTGCTTGAGCGACACTCTCTGTTAGTCTCTGTGGGTTGTGTCTTCCATAAAATAGGTATGATTGAAGATATTAGGACCTTCTTCAAATATGAAGAGCTCTTGGTGGATTTTAAAACAACCTGTAGGATGACTTTAATGTGACCAGCTGTAAGATGGAGCGGCTCCGCGGCGTGGTTCTCCCACACCGCTTTCGGACATCTTTCTCTCCAACGTGCGCCCACTGAGCAACAAACTGGACCAACTTCATCTGCTGGGGACGAGAGACAGACACTTTTATACATCTTCCATGCTGTGCTTCACGGAGACCGGGCTCTGTGGATCGATACCGGACTCCGCGCTCCGGCTGCTCAGAGCGGACCGCGAAGCGCAGCTCTACGGCAAGCAGGAGGGTGGAGAAATCCGCTTCGCTTTCAACGTCAGCTGGTGCCACGACGTAACAGTGATCGTACAACACTGTTCTCCTGATGGGGAATCTTTTGTCGTTAACCGTAAACTCGTGTAATCCACCGTGAGTTCGCTTCATTCGTCCCGGTCGGTGTTGCGCAACATTCCCGCGGCACAGCTGATCCTCGCCGACCAGATACGGCGTGTGGAGCGGACCAACGCGGACTCCTTGGTTATTGTCCTCGGCACTTTAATAAAGAAAACCTCAACCAACAACACCCTAAGTGCAAACACTGTAATCAATGCCAGCCCAATTCCGCTTTAAAATAAAATGGTTAAGCCGGCGATCACGAACAGAGACGGACGCTGCACTGACAGCTGTCAGCTGTCACTCACCCGCACACTGCCTTTCCACGGTTAAGCTTTGCTATGGCACTGGTATCTGCTTGTGTGTGCACTTTATGTATTATGACAGTAAAGGGAGATGTTTAAGGAGTGAGATCAGAGGTCCGCTATCAACAGGCTGTCTTATTTAACAAAGTGAAAGAGCAAGTAACTGGGACCCTGTTTACACATTTATGGACTAAAAGCTCTTCGTTTCTCATTCACTCTATTCCCCTTAATAAATCAACTTTTTGCCACTCTGATTCTGAATCTTCTGAAGGTGCCGGCTGCAGACGCTTCTGTCTGGGTCTGGGGGGGACATGTGTATTCACTTTAATTTTTATTTTCTATATAATCCCGTGCTTCTGGATAGGATGGTCTGATTGAGTTAACTTTGAATGTCAGACTTTGCTATCATGTAAACTAAGACTGATTTAAGTTGGACTATTTGAGCATCTGAAAACCGTTTTTGTGAAGCAAGATCTGGACATGATTTGTCCTGGTGCTGCAGGCCAACACAAGAAGCCACAGTTAATCTATTAACATCCTTTTAAAGGTTAGAATCTAGGCTTTAATATGATGTATCAACTTTGAATATCAGACTTTGCTATCATGTAAAATAAGACTGATTTAAGTTGGACTATTTGAGCATCTGAAAACCGTTTTTGTGAAGCAAGATCTGGACATGATTTGTCCTGGTGCTGCAGGCCAACACAAGAAGCCACAGTTAATATATTAACATCCTTTTAAAGGTTAGAATCTAGGCTTTAATATGATGTATCAACTTTGAATATCAGACTTTGCTATCATGTAAAATAAGACTGATTTAAGTTGGATTATTTGAGCATCTGAAAACCGTTTTTGTGAAGCAAGATCTGGACATGATTTGTCCTGGTGCTGCAGGCCAACACAAGAAGCCACAGTTAATATATTAACATCCCTTTAAAGGTTAGATATCAACTTTGAATATAGTACATGGCTATCATGTAAAATAAAAAGTTATCTGACCATTTATCCACTACAAAGCCACGTGGAGGACTTTGGTATTCTAGGAAGATTTGCGAGAGACGCGGATGTCCACAGCTTGACCCTGCCATTTGGAAATAAAATCAAATAGGTATGATTGAAGATATTAGGGCCTTCTCCAACTATGAAGAGCTCTTCGTGGATGTTAAACTACTGTGTATAGCTTGTTTGCATTAACAGATGAATGATTACTTTCATAATCAAATCAACCATCACACAGAGAAGATATCATTCAAGTCCCCACTTTGTTTAGTGAAATAAAACGTTCAGCAGCATTTCGTTTTTTAATGGCATGTTTGGTGTTTTTAAAAATGCCTGGTCACCACTGTTAATACACAATATAATTAGAGTCGATCAAAAGTGATTTTAAACGAATAAAGCATAGACTTTAGTTCTCTGCCATGACGTGCTAATGAGGCTCCCGTCTAGAGACGCAGCAGGGTCCCTTCCCCCTGCAGTCAGTGGGGGAGGGGGATTTGGCTGCTTGAGCGACACTCTCTGTTAGTCTCTGTGGGTTGTGTCTTCCATAAAATAGGTATGATTGAAGATATTAGGACCTTATTTGATATATACACATCATCTCTATTTTACAGAGATCTTTCTGCTGTGTGTGGATCAAGATGACAGGCTGGTCTGTGTCCAAAAGCTCCTCCAACTATGAAGAGCTCTTTATGGAATTTAAAACAACCTGTAGGATGACTTGAATGTAACAATGAGAGAAGGAAAGTATTACTACTAGTGTACAGAACTTTGAATCAATAGAAACAACTGAGCAAGTCACCATCAATACCTCTAACATTATGGAACGTTGTTTGATATCATTAGTACTTTTTTTCAGCTCCTTCACCATGAGGAAAAGTAGGAATATTTTACATTTATCTAAATACTGTTTGGTTTCTGACCAAAACCTTTGCCCTCACCCTGACAGCAAGAAAAAAATAAAAGTTGCC
>NC_084912.1:5000-10000 GCF_949316345.1 Pungitius pungitius | reverse complement strand
ACTAAAGAAATAGATAAATGCAACTAAACACTTTGAAATAAACCACTTTAATTATTGTGCCCCAGGGAATATATAGAATAATACATTGAAATAAACCACTATTTGGGGAGCACACACCTACCGAAATAACATAGCCAGGGTCGGTGATGGTGTCCGCCTCGCACTCTTCCTCCTCCGCAGCATGGAGCACCTCAGTCACTGTCATGTTCCTGAATACGCCCGGCCGGTGTCCATAGAGGGATGCCAGGAGGGCGGACAAGTGACCGAAAAAGGCGTACCGTTCCCGGGTGCTGTTTCCACGCTCCATGCAGTCTAAGGAAGATCACATTAAGTCAAACTTGAACACATCATGTACGGTGGATTCAATGAACCCAGCACACTTACCCAGAAGCTTTGGGATTGCAGCTTCCGCCCTCATCTGACAGTTACGCAGCGTCTCACGGGAAACCAACCGGGACAGTTTATCCGACTTCACCTTTAGCTGGTGGAGGACTACTGGTGTCTGGATGTTAGATTTAGAGGCATCCAGAGCCCGTATAACACCGACTATTTGGCCCCGGGAAAGTCTGCATTGTTTCGGGGGCGTTTGCTGAAAATACTTCATGAACTGGGACGAATTTTTTAGATAAATTGCAGCCGTCGTGACGGTCTTGCTGGGCTGGAGGCTTGCTGCGTAACTGCACGGGGACAAGGAGCAGAGATTGTCAAATTATTTCAAAGTATTCATCCAAGTCAAATTATTTCAAAGTATTCATCCAAGTCAAATTATTTCAAAGTATTCATCCAAGTCAAATTATTTAAAAGTATTCATCCAAGTCAAATTATTTCAAAGTATTCATCCAAGTCAAATTATTTCAAAGTATTCATCCAAGTAGATCACTCACCTGAATATACGCTCGGGGTTGTCTAGGTAGTTCCACAGGTGGAGCTTATTCTTTCCAGCCCCCATGTAGGCTAAGAAGTCTCGGACTCTTCCCACCTTGGATGTGGCGTTTTCCTTCCGCTTTACCGAGGGATTGGAGCCCTGCTGCTGAAGGCGATACGCAGACAGGTAGGATTCTTCAGACATGCAATGAGACAAAGTCAGCAAAGCACAAACTTAAAATGATGGAAGCCGTATGTGGCTTTTTAGACTCACCCACAGACTCTGGAAACTGGGGACATTTTGATCTACTTTGTCCGACGAAACCTTCCGTTCTCCCTGGTTGGACAGGGATCGGGGACGTGGAGAGGTTCCTCCTTTTCCTTGAGAGCACAGCCACCTTCCTCTGCAGCTGGCAACACCTAGCGCTGAGAGAACTCCGGGTGGCAATGCACCTCCTGATGCTGCAACCACCAGGCTCTGTGTCATGGCCGCTTCCCTGGATCACTCCAGACGGAGGCCCCTCGGTGGGGCTCTCCGTAATCACTCCAGACGGAGCCAGCTTGGTGGGGCTCTCCGCAGACGGAGGCCCCTCGGTGGGGCTCTCCGTAATCACTCCAGACGGAGCCAGCTTGGTGGGGCTCTCCGCAGACGGAGGCCCCTCGGTGGGGCTCTCCGTAATCACTCCAGACGGAGCCAGCTTGGTGGGGCTCTCCGCAGACGGAGGCCCCTCAGTGGGGCTCTCCGTAATCACTCCAGACGGAGCCAGCTTGGTGGGGCTCTCCGCAGACGGAGGCCCCTCAGTGGGGCTCTCCGCAATCACTCCAGACGGAGCCAGATCGGTGGGGCTCTCCGCAGACGGAGGCCCCTCGGTGGGGCTCTCCGCAATCACTCCAGACGGATTCAGATCGGTGGGGCTGTCCTCGGTCACAGCCGTGTCAAGCCGCGACACCATGGTTATTCCCGACAAGCTGGCCCGCAGCTCTGAGAGGCGCCTCACCGCTACACACTTCTTTAGATTTGCAAACAGTCGTGCCAACTCAGCGGCACTCAGTTCTTGATGCCCATCAGAAAGGTGACGGTCTAACCTTTTTTTGTTGTAGCTGCACCCCACCACCGGACAAGGTTCTTCACGAATGTTTGTTCTGCCACTCGCCAGCGACAACAGCAGGCCCCTCTCTTCCGCGTTCTGCACACCGTGAGCTCTCCTTAAATGTTGCGGCAGAGCAGCGTACACACCTAGGCAAAGCGGGCAGGTTGTCACAGTATCAGACATTTCTTTCAGTACTCACCTCCACTAACTCGAATAAAGAGACCGAACGCTGAAGAGACGCTGCTTTTAGACACCCGTGAACAGGTGTTGTTAATCACAGCGTTCTCCGCCCACCATCTCCCTACCAATCAGACGGAAGTTCCTCGGGTAGGAATAAAGAACATGTCCCTAAATAAAGGGACACTTTGCAGATCACCTCCCCAGCAATGAGCGGTATAGCTCAGTGTGATACGCATCGGGCTGGGGACTCTGTGGTACCCGGTTCGAGTCCGGGCAAAGCCATTTTTCAGACCGAGAAACAATGCACTGAAAACGGATTCAAGTACCCACGTTTTAGTGCTGGAGGGAAAGCACTCACTGTCAGCACCTACTTTCGCCTTCCATTTGCCTGTGAGCGGTATAGCTCAGTGTGATACGCATCGGGCTGGGGACTCTGTGGTACCCAGTTCGACTCCGGGCAAAGCCATTTTTCAGACCGAGAAACAATGCACTGAAAACGGATTCAAGTACCCACGTTTTAGTGCTGGAGGGAAAGCACTCACTGTCAGCACCTACTTTCGCCTTCCATTTGCCTGTGAGCGGTATAGCTCAGTGTGATACGCATCGGGCTGGGGACTCTGTGGTACCCAGTTCGACTCCGGGCAAAGCCATTTTTCAGACCGAGAAACAATGCACTGAAAACGGATTCAAGTACCCACGTTTTAGTGCTGGAGGGAAAGCACTCACTGTCAGCACCTACTTTCGCCTTCCATTTGCCTGTGAGCGGTATAGCTCAGTGTGATACGCATCGGGCTGGGGACTCTGTGGTACCCGGTTCGAGTACGGGAAAAGTCATTTTTGATATTCACATGGGACCTCTGCTGCCAGCCAGCCAGCCAGCCAGCCAGCCCTAGTTAGGGTTAGGGTTTTCACTCCCAAAATGGGTCATTTGTAACGGTGTAGGGCGCTAATGTCCGGGCAATGGGACTGTCTCATATGCGCCAATACACTGTATGGTAAATGTCTGAATGTCCGCTCTGTGTCTCGGCCTTGGAGCTCCAGGCAGTGTATGGTAAATGTCTGAATGTCCGCTCTGTGTCTCGGCCTTGGAGCTCCAGGCAGTGTATGGTAAATGTCTGAATGTCCGCTCTGTGTCTCGGCCTTGGAGCTCCAGGCAGTGTATGGTAAATGTCTGAATGTCCGCTCTGTGTCTCAGCCTTGGAGCTCCAGGCCAATGTACGGCGAATGGCAGAGCGTCAGGTCCGTGTCCCATGCCAATGTACGGCGAATGGCAGAGCGTCAGGTCCGTGTCCCATGCCAATGTACGGCGAATGGCAGAGCGTCAGGTCCGTGTCCCAGGCCAATGTACGGCGAATGTCCGTGTCCGAGCCGGGCCTGGTGAGTTCAAATTAAGCCGCAGGCTCCACTCCTGGTGGTGCCCTTCCGTCAATTCCTTTAAGTTTCAGCCCTGCCACCCCCAAAAAGCTTTAAATGTGACCCAATAAGGCTTCGGTTGGGGGGGCAGTGGGCCGTGTGATGCCCGGGCCCCTGCTCTGGAGGCCTCTACTCGAAAGCAAAGGGTTTTTTTTAATGGGCGCAGGGTGGCCCCTGGGGTCCGCCTTAAAGCACCCAAAATCGGAACAATAAGCAAAGACCCAGAGACCCTCTGGGCTTCTGGACTTATATTACGATTCTGACTTAGTTTCTGACGGAGCAAAAAATGTAGCCCAGAAAATTGCCCCCATTGTCCCGATTTTTTGCCCTATATTACGATTTTAACTTAGTCTCTGGAGCACCTGCTCCTTATTCTCCGACTTTTGGCCTAGGATCCTCTGGGTCTCTGCCTATATTACGATTTGAACTTAGTCCATGCTCCTTATTCTCCGACTTTTGGCCTAGGATCCTCTGGGTCTCTGCCTATATTACGATTTGAACTTAGCCCATGCTCCTTATTCTCCGACTTTTGGCCTAGGATCCTCTGGGTCTCTGCCTATATTACGATTTGAACTTAGTCTGTGGAGCCCATGCTCCTTATTCTCCGAATTTATGCCCAGGATCCTCTGGGTCTCTGCCTATATTACGATTTGAACTTAGCCCATGCTCCTTATTCTCCGACTTTTGGCCTAGGATCCTCTGGGTCTCTGCCTATATTACGATTTGAACTTAGTCTGTGGAGCCCATGCTCCTTATTCTCCGAATTTATGCCCAGGATCCTCTGGGTCTCTGCCTATATTACGATTTGAACTTAGTCCATGCTCCTTATTGTCCGATTTTTGGCCTAGGATCCTCTGGGTCTCTGCCTATATTACGATTTGAACTTAGTCTGTGGAGCCCATGCTCCTTATTCTCCGAATTTATGCCCAGGATCCTCTGGGTCTCTGCCTATATTACGATTTGAACTTAGCCCATGCTCCTTATTCTCCGACTTTTGGCCTAGGATCCTCTGGGTCTCTGCCTATATTACGATTTGAACTTAGTCTGTGGAGCCCATGCTCCTTATTCTCCGAATTTATGCCCAGGATCCTCTGGGTCTCTGCCTATATTACGATTTGAACTTAGTCCATGCTCCTTATTGTCCGATTTTTGGCCTAGGATCCTCTGGGTCTCTGCCTATATTACGATTTGAACTTAGTCTGTGGAGCCCATGCTCCTTATTCTCCGAATTTATGCCCAGGATCCTCTGGGTCTCTGCCTATATTACGATTTGAACTTAGTCTGTGGAGCTTATGCTCCTTATTCTCCGACTCTTTGCCCCTTATATTCACTTGCTTTCATCCCTTATTGTCTGAATTTTACTTATTAAACAATTAAACCACTAAAACACTCGTGTGAGATCCGGCATATCTACACCGCATATCGTGAAGCTCCTCGCCTGAGCTCCCTCTC